>NW_026991803.1:0-186558 GCF_029215605.1 Mirounga angustirostris | reverse complement strand
CGTCCCCAGGCTCTCACCCACAGTGCAGAGTAAACTGCTTCCCCCCACAGACCATGACACCAGTGGGGAGTCGTGCTCGGCCTTCTTCCGGGGCCTGAGTCTCCCGCGGAAAATGGTTGGGGACTCCCTGGCCGTTCTCTCACGCATGCACACAGCAACATGCTTCCAGCCTCGGGAAGGCCTCTTTTCGCGGAAGCAGGAATTCTCCACACACTCGTTCCTTCGACTCAGGGGCTTGGCTTTAGGCCTGCAGGCACACGTACGGGGCAACGGTAACCAGCCTCGTAAACAAGGAGTGAGTTGACAGCTGCCTTCCGCGCCGGCCTGGTTCTGCCTCGATTTTACCTATGGAACCCGCCCCCCAGGCCCTCACCCACACTGCAGCATAAACTGCTTCCTCCCACAGAGAGGTCGGCGGTAGCCAAAGCACGGCTTCTGTACACTGTTGTTTCTTCGAGGTAGAACGCAAGCGATTGGACTTCCGTGCAGAAGTGGGGCCGCAGGGCTAGCTTCCTGAAACAAGTGGGGAGTCGTGTGCTGCCTTCTGCAGCGGCCTGAGGCTCCCACGGAAAATGGTTTGGGACTCCGTTGCAGTGCGCTCACGCATGCGCACAGCAACACGCTTCCAGCCTCAGGAAGGCCTCTTTCCGCTGAAGCAGGAATTCTCTGCAGACTTGTTCCTTCCACTTAGGTGCTTGGCTTTAGGCCTGCTGCAGGCACACACGGGGCAACGGTACCAGCCCCGTAACCCAGGAGGGAGCTGACAGCTGCCTTCTGCACCGGCCTGTTTCTCCATCGAGTTTACGTATGGAACCCGTCCCCAGGCTCTCACCCACAGGGCAGAGTAAACTGCTTCCCCCCACAGACCATGACACCAGTGGGGAGTCGTGCTCGGCCTTCTTCCGGGGCCTGAGTCTCCCACGGAAAATGGTTGGGGACTCCCTTGCCGTTCTCTCACGCATGCACGCAGCAAAATGCTTCCAGCCTCGGGAAGGCCTCTTTTCGCTGAAGCAGGAATTCTCCACACACTCGTCCCTCCGACTCAGGGGCTTGGCTTTAGGCCTGCAGGCACACCCGGGGCAAGGGGACCGGCCTCCTCCACAAGAGGTGAGTTGAGAGCGGCCTTCCGCACCGGCCTGTTTCTCGCTCCATTTCACGGATGGGGCCCTTTCCCCCGTCTCTCCCACACGAGCGCTGTGAAATTCCTCTGGCTTCAGGAACGGCAATGTTAACTAAAGCGCAGGAACCCTCTAGCATTGATTCTTGGGGTTAGTAGCCCGGTAACCAGGCATCCAGGCACCCAGGGCAGGGCAGGGCGGATCTCCGAAAACGACAGCGGAGTCGACAGCAGCCTTCCTTACAGGCCTGCTTCTCACTCCGGGTTCCGTTTGGGTTCCATTTCTCATGCGTTCCCAGAAACACACACGAGATGAAGTTCACGCTCAGGAAGGGCGATCTGTGCCGAGGCACGGGTTCTCTCCAGTGTTGTTCCTTTGCGTCGGGTGGACGGCCCTTAGGACTCCACGCACACGCGGGAGAGCCGACCTAGGTTCCCGAAACAAGAGTTGAGTCGAGGGGTGCCTTCTGCCCATGCTTCTCTCTCCCTCGGAATTCTGCTGGGGCTCACTCCCCGCGTTTGCCCTGAAGCAGAGTTGAAAAGGCTGCCACCCTGTGGAGAGGCATTGAATGAGCTGAAGCCGGGCTTCTTTCCCGGCTTCTTTCTGCCAAATCAGCGTGGAGCCCTTAGCATTCCTAGGCACGCATGGGGCAGTAAGGGTGCGCTTCAGGTAACAAGAGCTGAGTCGAGGGGTGCCTTCTGGCCCGGACTTCTTCTCCCTCGGTTTCACGTGAGGAACCCGTTCCCCAGGCTCTCCCCCCACGGTAGCCTGGAAACTGCTTCCTCCCTCAGAGAGGTGGATGGCAGCTAAAGCACGGTTTCTCTACCGTGTTGTCTCTTCGAGTTCGAACGCTAGCGATTAGGCTTCCATGCGAAAGTGAGGCCGCAGAGCTAGCCTCCTGAAACAGGTGGGGAGTCGTGTGCTGCCTTCGGCCAGGGCCTGAGTCCCACTCGGAAAATGCCTCCGGACTCCCTTGCGGTGCTCTCACGCATTCCCACAGCAAAATGCTTGCACCCTCAGGAACGGCTCTTTTGGCTGAAGCACGGGTTCTCAGCAGAGCTGTTCCTTCGAGTTAGGGGGTTGCCTTCAGGCCTGCACGCACACACGGGGCAACGGTACTAGGCGCGTAAGCAAGAGGTGAGCTGAGAGCTGCCTTCCGCGCCGGCCTTGTTGCTCCCTCGATTTGACGTATGGAACCCGTTCCCCAGGCTCTCAGCTACAGTACACGGTAAACTGCTTCCTCCCACAGACCATGACACAAGTGGGGAGTCGTGCTCTGCTTTCTTCCGGGGCCTGAGTCTCCCACGGAAAATGTTTTGGGACTCCCTTGCCGTTCTCTCACGCAGGCACACAGCAACATGCTTCCAGCCTCGGGAAGGCCTCTTTTCGCTGAAGCAGGAATTCTCTGCAGACTTGTTCCTTCCACTTAGGTGCTTGGCTTTAGGCCTGCTGCAGGCACACACGGGGCAACGGTACCAGCCCCGTAACCCAGGAGGGAGCTGACAGCTGCCTTCTGCACCGGCCTGTTTCTCCATCGAGTTTACGTATGGAACCCGTCCCCAGGCTCTCACCCACAGTGCAGAGTAAACTGCTTCCCCCCACAGACCATGACACCAGTGGGGAGTCGTGCTCGGCCTTCTTCCGGGGCCTGAGTCTCCCGCGGAAAATGGTTGGGGACTCCCTGGCCGTTCTCTCACGCATGCACACAGCAACATGCTTCCAGCCTCGGGAAGGCCTCTTTTCGCGGAAGCAGGAATTCTCCACACACTCGTTCCTTCGACTCAGGGGCTTGGCTTTAGGCCTGCAGGCACACGTACGGGGCAACGGTAACCAGCCTCGTAAACAAGGAGTGAGTTGACAGCTGCCTTCCGCGCCGGCCTGGTTCTGCCTCGATTTTACCTATGGAACCCGCCCCCCAGGCCCTCACCCACACTGCAGCATAAACTGCTTCCTCCCACAGAGAGGTCGGCGGTAGCCAAAGCACGGCTTCTGTACACTGTTGTTTCTTCGAGGTAGAACGCAAGCGATTGGACTTCCGTGCAGAAGTGGGGCCGCAGGGCTAGCTTCCTGAAACAAGTGGGGAGTCGTGTGCTGCCTTCTGCAGCGGCCTGAGGCTCCCACGGGAAATGGTTTGGGACTCCGTTGCAGTGCGCTCACGCATGCGCACAGCAACACGCTTCCAGCCTCAGGAAGGCCTCTTTCCGCTGAAGCAGGAATTCTCTGCAGACTTGTTCCTTCCACTTAGGTGCTTGGCTTTAGGCCTGCTGCAGGCACACACGGGGCAACGGTACCAGCCCCGTAACCCAGGAGGGAGCTGACAGCTGCCTTCTGCACCGGCCTGTTTCTCCATCGAGTTTACGTATGGAACCCGTCCCCAGGCTCTCACCCACAGTGCAGAGTAAACTGCTTCCCCCCACAGACCATGACACCAGTGGGGAGTCGTGCTCGGCCTTCTTCCGGGGCCTGAGTCTCCCGCGGAAAATGGTTGGAGACTCCCTTGCCGTTCTCTCACGCATGCACGCAGCAACATGCTTCCAGCCTCGGGAAGGCCTCTTTTCGCGGAAGCAGGAATTCTCCACACACTCGTTCCTCCGACTCAGGGGCTTGGCTTTAGGCCTGCAGGCACACCCGGGGCAAGGGGACCGGCCTCCTCCACAAGAGGTGAGTTGAGAGCGGCCTTCCGCACCGGCCTGTTTCTCGCTCCATTTCACGGATGGGGCCCTTTCCCCCGTCTCTCCCACACGAGCACTGTGAAATTCCTCTGGCTTCAGGAACGGCAATGTTAACTAAAGCGCAGGAACCCTCTAGCATTGATTCTTGGGGTTAGTAGCCCGGTAACCAGGCATCCAGGCACCCAGGGCAGGGCAGGGCGGATCTCCGAAAACGACAGCGGAGTCGACAGCAGCCTTCCTTACAGGCCTGCTTCTCACTCCGGGTTCCGTTTGGGTTCCATTTCTCATGCGTTCCCAGAAACACACACGAGATGAAGTTCACGCTCAGGAAGGGCGATCTGTGCCGAGGCACGGGTTCTCTCCAGTGTTGTTCCTTTGCGTCGGGTGGACGGCCCTTAGGACTCCACGCACACGCGGGAGAGCCGACCTAGGTTCCCGAAACAAGAGTTGAGTCGAGGGGTGCCTTCTGCCCATGCTTCTCTCTCCCTCGGAATTCTGCTGGGGCTCACTCCCCGCGTTTGCCCTGAAGCAGAGTTGAAAAGGCTGCCACCCTGTGGAGAGGCATTGAATGAGCTGAAGCCGGGCTTCTTTCCCGGCTTCTTTCTGCCAAATCAGCGTGGAGCCCTTAGCATTCCTAGGCACGCATGGGGCAGTAAGGGTGCGCTTCAGGTAACAAGAGCTGAGTCGAGAGGTGCCTTCTGGCCCGGACTTCTTCTCCCTCGGTTTCACGTGAGGAACCCGTTCCCCAGGCTCTCCCCCCACGGTAGCCTGGAAACTGCTTCCTCCCTCAGAGAGGTGGATGGCAGCTAAAGCACGGTTTCTCTACCGTGTTGTCTCTTCGAGTTCGAACGCTAGCGATTAGGCTTCCATGCGAAAGTGAGGCCGCAGAGCTAGCCTCCTGAAACAGGTGGGGAGTCGTGTGCTGCCTTCGGCCAGGGCCTGAGTCCCACTCGGAAAATGCCTCCGGACTCCCTTGCGGTGCTCTCACGCATTCCCACAGCAAAATGCTTGCACCCTCAGGAACGGCTCTTTTGGCTGAAGCACGGGTTCTCAGCAGAGCTGTTCCTTCGAGTTAGGGGGTTGCCTTCAGGCCTGCACGCACACACGGGGCAACGGTACTAGGCGCGTAAGCAAGAGGTGAGCTGAGAGCTGCCTTCCGCGCCGGCCTTGTTGCTCCCTCGATTTGACGTATGGAACCCGTTCCCCAGGCTCTCAGCTACAGTACACGGTAAACTGCTTCCTCCCACAGACCATGACACAAGTGGGGAGTCGTGCTCTGCTTTCTTCCGGGGCCTGAGTCTCCCACGGAAAATGTTTTGGGACTCCCTTGCCGTTCTCTCACGCAGGCACACAGCAACATGCTTCCAGCCTCGGGAAGGCCTCTTTTCGCTGAAGCAGGAATTCTCTGCAGACTTGTTCCTTCCACTTAGGTGCTTGGCTTTAGGCCTGCTGCAGGCACACACGGGGCAACGGTACCAGCCCCGTAACCCAGGAGGGAGCTGACAGCTGCCTTCTGCACCGGCCTGTTTCTCCATCGAGTTTACGTATGGAACCCGTCCCCAGGCTCTCACCCACAGTGCAGAGTAAACTGCTTCCCCCCACAGACCATGACACCAGTGGGGAGTCGTGCTCGGCCTTCTTCCGGGGCCTGAGTCTCCCGCGGAAAATGGTTGGGGACTCCCTGGCCGTTCTCTCACGCATGCACACAGCAACATGCTTCCAGCCTCGGGAAGGCCTCTTTTCGCGGAAGCAGGAATTCTCCACACACTCGTTCCTTCGACTCAGGGGCTTGGCTTTAGGCCTGCAGGCACACGTACGGGGCAACGGTAACCAGCCTCGTAAACAAGGAGTGAGTTGACAGCTGCCTTCCGCGCCGGCCTGGTTCTGCCTCGATTTTACCTATGGAACCCGCCCCCCAGGCCCTCACCCACACTGCAGCATAAACTGCTTCCTCCCACAGAGAGGTCGGCGGTAGCCAAAGCACGGCTTCTGTACACTGTTGTTTCTTCGAGGTAGAACGCAAGCGATTGGACTTCCGTGCAGAAGTGGGGCCGCAGGGCTAGCTTCCTGAAACAAGTGGGGAGTCGTGTGCTGCCTTCTGCAGCGGCCTGAGGCTCCCACGGAAAATGGTTTGGGACTCCGTTGCAGTGCGCTCACGCATGCGCACAGCAACACGCTTCCAGCCTCAGGAAGGCCTCTTTCCGCTGAAGCAGGAATTCTCTGCAGACTTGTTCCTTCCACTTAGGTGCTTGGCTTTAGGCCTGCTGCAGGCACACACGGGGCAACGGTACCAGCCCCGTAACCCAGGAGGGAGCTGACAGCTGCCTTCTGCACCGGCCTGTTTCTCCATCGAGTTTACGTATGGAACCCGTCCCCAGGCTCTCACCCACAGGGCAGAGTAAACTGCTTCCCCCCACAGACCATGACACCAGTGGGGAGTCGTGCTCGGCCTTCTTCCGGGGCCTGAGTCTCCCGCGGAAAATGGTTGGAGACTCCCTTGCCGTTCTCTCACGCATGCACGCAGCAACATGCTTCCAGCCTCGGGAAGGCCTCTTTTCGCGGAAGCAGGAATTCTCCACACACTCGTTCCTCCGACTCAGGGGCTTGGCTTTAGGCCTGCAGGCACACCCGGGGCAAGGGGACCGGCCTCCTCCACAAGAGGTGAGTTGAGAGCGGCCTTCCGCACCGGCCTGTTTCTCGCTCCATTTCACGGATGGGGCCCTTTCCCCCGTCTCTCCCACACGAGCACTGTGAAATTCCTCTGGCTTCAGGAACGGCAATGTTAACTAAAGCGCAGGAACCCTCTAGCATTGATTCTTGGGGTTAGTAGCCCGGTAACCAGGCATCCAGGCACCCAGGGCAGGGCAGGGCGGATCTCCGAAAACGACAGCGGAGTCGACAGCAGCCTTCCTTACAGGCCTGCTTCTCACTCCGGGTTCCGTTTGGGTTCCATTTCTCATGCGTTCCCAGAAACACACACGAGATGAAGTTCACGCTCAGGAAGGGCGATCTGTGCCGAGGCACGGGTTCTCTCCAGTGTTGTTCCTTTGCGTCGGGTGGACGGCCCTTAGGACTCCACGCACACGCGGGAGAGCCGACCTAGGTTCCCGAAACAAGAGTTGAGTCGAGGGGTGCCTTCTGCCCATGCTTCTCTCTCCCTCGGAATTCTGCTGGGGCTCACTCCCCGCGTTTGCCCTGAAGCAGAGTTGAAAAGGCTGCCACCCTGTGGAGAGGCATTGAATGAGCTGAAGCCGGGCTTCTTTCCCGGCTTCTTTCTGCCAAATCAGCGTGGAGCCCTTAGCATTCCTAGGCACGCATGGGGCAGTAAGGGTGCGCTTCAGGTAACAAGAGCTGAGTCGAGAGGTGCCTTCTGGCCCGGACTTCTTCTCCCTCGGTTTCACGTGAGGAACCCGTTCCCCAGGCTCTCCCCCCACGGTAGCCTGGAAACTGCTTCCTCCCTCAGAGAGGTGGATGGCAGCTAAAGCACGGTTTCTCTACCGTGTTGTCTCTTCGAGTTCGAACGCTAGCGATTAGGCTTCCATGCGAAAGTGAGGCCGCAGAGCTAGCCTCCTGAAACAGGTGGGGAGTCGTGTGCTGCCTTCGGCCAGGGCCTGAGTCCCACTCGGAAAATGCCTCCGGACTCCCTTGCGGTGCTCTCACGCATTCCCACAGCAAAATGCTTGCACCCTCAGGAACGGCTCTTTTGGCTGAAGCACGGGTTCTCAGCAGAGCTGTTCCTTCGAGTTAGGGGGTTGCCTTCAGGCCTGCACGCACACACGGGGCAACGGTACTAGGCGCGTAAGCAAGAGGTGAGCTGAGAGCTGCCTTCCGCGCCGGCCTTGTTGCTCCCTCGATTTGACGTATGGAACCCGTTCCCCAGGCTCTCAGCTACAGTACACGGTAAACTGCTTCCTCCCACAGACCATGACACAAGTGGGGAGTCGTGCTCTGCTTTCTTCCGGGGCCTGAGTCTCCCACGGAAAATGTTTTGGGACTCCCTTGCCGTTCTCTCACGCAGGCACACAGCAACATGCTTCCAGCCTCGGGAAGGCCTCTTTTCGCTGAAGCAGGAATTCTCTGCAGACTTGTTCCTTCCACTTAGGTGCTTGGCTTTAGGCCTGCTGCAGGCACACACGGGGCAACGGTACCAGCCCCGTAACCCAGGAGGGAGCTGACAGCTGCCTTCTGCACCGGCCTGTTTCTCCATCGAGTTTACGTATGGAACCCGTCCCCAGGCTCTCACCCACAGTGCAGAGTAAACTGCTTCCCCCCACAGACCATGACACCAGTGGGGAGTCGTGCTCGGCCTTCTTCCGGGGCCTGAGTCTCCCGCGGAAAATGGTTGGGGACTCCCTGGCCGTTCTCTCACGCATGCACACAGCAACATGCTTCCAGCCTCGGGAAGGCCTCTTTTCGCGGAAGCAGGAATTCTCCACACACTCGTTCCTTCGACTCAGGGGCTTGGCTTTAGGCCTGCAGGCACACGTACGGGGCAACGGTAACCAGCCTCGTAAACAAGGAGTGAGTTGACAGCTGCCTTCCGCGCCGGCCTGGTTCTGCCTCGATTTTACCTATGGAACCCGCCCCCCAGGCCCTCACCCACACTGCAGCATAAACTGCTTCCTCCCACAGAGAGGTCGGCGGTAGCCAAAGCACGGCTTCTGTACACTGTTGTTTCTTCGAGGTAGAACGCAAGCGATTGGACTTCCGTGCAGAAGTGGGGCCGCAGGGCTAGCTTCCTGAAACAAGTGGGGAGTCGTGTGCTGCCTTCTGCAGCGGCCTGAGGCTCCCACGGAAAATGGTTTGGGACTCCGTTGCAGTGCGCTCACGCATGCGCACAGCAACACGCTTCCAGCCTCAGGAAGGCCTCTTTCCGCTGAAGCAGGAATTCTCTGCAGACTTGTTCCTTCCACTTAGGTGCTTGGCTTTAGGCCTGCTGCAGGCACACACGGGGCAACGGTACCAGCCCCGTAACCCAGGAGGGAGCTGACAGCTGCCTTCTGCACCGGCCTGTTTCTCCATCGAGTTTACGTATGGAACCCGTCCCCAGGCTCTCACCCACAGTGCAGAGTAAACTGCTTCCCCCCACAGACCATGACACCAGTGGGGAGTCGTGCTCGGCCTTCTTCCGGGGCCTGAGTCTCCCGCGGAAAATGGTTGGAGACTCCCTTGCCGTTCTCTCACGCATGCACGCAGCAACATGCTTCCAGCCTCGGGAAGGCCTCTTTTCGCGGAAGCAGGAATTCTCCACACACTCGTTCCTCCGACTCAGGGGCTTGGCTTTAGGCCTGCAGGCACACCCGGGGCAAGGGGACCGGCCTCCTCCACAAGAGGTGAGTTGAGAGCGGCCTTCCGCACCGGCCTGTTTCTCGCTCCATTTCACGGATGGGGCCCTTTCCCCCGTCTCTCCCACACGAGCACTGTGAAATTCCTCTGGCTTCAGGAACGGCAATGTTAACTAAAGCGCAGGAACCCTCTAGCATTGATTCTTGGGGTTAGTAGCCCGGTAACCAGGCATCCAGGCACCCAGGGCAGGGCAGGGCGGATCTCCGAAAACGACAGCGGAGTCGACAGCAGCCTTCCTTACAGGCCTGCTTCTCACTCCGGGTTCCGTTTGGGTTCCATTTCTCATGCGTTCCCAGAAACACACACGAGATGAAGTTCACGCTCAGGAAGGGCGATCTGTGCCGAGGCACGGGTTCTCTCCAGTGTTGTTCCTTTGCGTCGGGTGGACGGCCCTTAGGACTCCACGCACACGCGGGAGAGCCGACCTAGGTTCCCGAAACAAGAGTTGAGTCGAGGGGTGCCTTCTGCCCATGCTTCTCTCTCCCTCGGAATTCTGCTGGGGCTCACTCCCCGCGTTTGCCCTGAAGCAGAGTTGAAAAGGCTGCCACCCTGTGGAGAGGCATTGAATGAGCTGAAGCCGGGCTTCTTTCCCGGCTTCTTTCTGCCAAATCAGCGTGGAGCCCTTAGCATTCCTAGGCACGCATGGGGCAGTAAGGGTGCGCTTCAGGTAACAAGAGCTGAGTCGAGAGGTGCCTTCTGGCCCGGACTTCTTCTCCCTCGGTTTCACGTGAGGAACCCGTTCCCCAGGCTCTCCCCCCACGGTAGCCTGGAAACTGCTTCCTCCCTCAGAGAGGTGGATGGCAGCTAAAGCACGGTTTCTCTACCGTGTTGTCTCTTCGAGTTCGAACGCTAGCGATTAGGCTTCCATGCGAAAGTGAGGCCGCAGAGCTAGCCTCCTGAAACAGGTGGGGAGTCGTGTGCTGCCTTCGGCCAGGGCCTGAGTCCCACTCGGAAAATGCCTCCGGACTCCCTTGCGGTGCTCTCACGCATTCCCACAGCAAAATGCTTGCACCCTCAGGAACGGCTCTTTTGGCTGAAGCACGGGTTCTCAGCAGAGCTGTTCCTTCGAGTTAGGGGGTTGCCTTCAGGCCTGCACGCACACACGGGGCAACGGTACTAGGCGCGTAAGCAAGAGGTGAGCTGAGAGCTGCCTTCCGCGCCGGCCTTGTTGCTCCCTCGATTTGACGTATGGAACCCGTTCCCCAGGCTCTCAGCTACAGTACACGGTAAACTGCTTCCTCCCACAGACCATGACACAAGTGGGGAGTCGTGCTCTGCTTTCTTCCGGGGCCTGAGTCTCCCACGGAAAATGTTTTGGGACTCCCTTGCCGTTCTCTCACGCAGGCACACAGCAACATGCTTCCAGCCTCGGGAAGGCCTCTTTTCGCTGAAGCAGGAATTCTCTGCAGACTTGTTCCTTCCACTTAGGTGCTTGGCTTTAGGCCTGCTGCAGGCACACACGGGGCAACGGTACCAGCCCCGTAACCCAGGAGGGAGCTGACAGCTGCCTTCTGCACCGGCCTGTTTCTCCATCGAGTTTACGTATGGAACCCGTCCCCAGGCTCTCACCCACAGTGCAGAGTAAACTGCTTCCCCCCACAGACCATGACACCAGTGGGGAGTCGTGCTCGGCCTTCTTCCGGGGCCTGAGTCTCCCGCGGAAAATGGTTGGGGACTCCCTGGCCGTTCTCTCACGCATGCACACAGCAACATGCTTCCAGCCTCGGGAAGGCCTCTTTTCGCGGAAGCAGGAATTCTCCACACACTCGTTCCTTCGACTCAGGGGCTTGGCTTTAGGCCTGCAGGCACACGTACGGGGCAACGGTAACCAGCCTCGTAAACAAGGAGTGAGTTGACAGCTGCCTTCCGCGCCGGCCTGGTTCTGCCTCGATTTTACCTATGGAACCCGCCCCCCAGGCCCTCACCCACACTGCAGCATAAACTGCTTCCTCCC
Source organism: Mirounga angustirostris (assembly GCF_029215605.1). Classification (NCBI taxonomy): domain Eukaryota; kingdom Metazoa; phylum Chordata; class Mammalia; order Carnivora; family Phocidae; genus Mirounga; species Mirounga angustirostris. The sequence continues at coordinate 175,468 of NW_026991803.1, read as the reverse complement.
ACAGAGAGGTCGGCGGTAGCCAAAGCACGGCTTCTGTACACTGTTGTTTCTTCGAGGTAGAACGCAAGCGATTGGACTTCCGTGCAGAAGTGGGGCCGCAGGGCTAGCTTCCTGAAACAAGTGGGGAGTCGTGTGCTGCCTTCTGCAGCGGCCTGAGGCTCCCACGGAAAATGGTTTGGGACTCCGTTGCAGTGCGCTCACGCATGCGCACAGCAACACGCTTCCAGCCTCAGGAAGGCCTCTTTCCGCTGAAGCAGGAATTCTCTGCAGACTTGTTCCTTCCACTTAGGTGCTTGGCTTTAGGCCTGCTGCAGGCACACACGGGGCAACGGTACCAGCCCCGTAACCCAGGAGGGAGCTGACAGCTGCCTTCTGCACCGGCCTGTTTCTCCATCGAGTTTACGTATGGAACCCGTCCCCAGGCTCTCACCCACAGTGCAGAGTAAACTGCTTCCCCCCACAGACCATGACACCAGTGGGGAGTCGTGCTCGGCCTTCTTCCGGGGCCTGAGTCTCCCGCGGAAAATGGTTGGAGACTCCCTTGCCGTTCTCTCACGCATGCACGCAGCAACATGCTTCCAGCCTCGGGAAGGCCTCTTTTCGCGGAAGCAGGAATTCTCCACACACTCGTTCCTCCGACTCAGGGGCTTGGCTTTAGGCCTGCAGGCACACCCGGGGCAAGGGGACCGGCCTCCTCCACAAGAGGTGAGTTGAGAGCGGCCTTCCGCACCGGCCTGTTTCTCGCTCCATTTCACGGATGGGGCCCTTTCCCCCGTCTCTCCCACACGAGCACTGTGAAATTCCTCTGGCTTCAGGAACGGCAATGTTAACTAAAGCGCAGGAACCCTCTAGCATTGATTCTTGGGGTTAGTAGCCCGGTAACCAGGCATCCAGGCACCCAGGGCAGGGCAGGGCGGATCTCCGAAAACGACAGCGGAGTCGACAGCAGCCTTCCTTACAGGCCTGCTTCTCACTCCGGGTTCCGTTTGGGTTCCATTTCTCATGCGTTCCCAGAAACACACACGAGATGAAGTTCACGCTCAGGAAGGGCGATCTGTGCCGAGGCACGGGTTCTCTCCAGTGTTGTTCCTTTGCGTCGGGTGGACGGCCCTTAGGACTCCACGCACACGCGGGAGAGCCGACCTAGGTTCCCGAAACAAGAGTTGAGTCGAGGGGTGCCTTCTGCCCATGCTTCTCTCTCCCTCGGAATTCTGCTGGGGCTCACTCCCCGCGTTTGCCCTGAAGCAGAGTTGAAAAGGCTGCCACCCTGTGGAGAGGCATTGAATGAGCTGAAGCCGGGCTTCTTTCCCGGCTTCTTTCTGCCAAATCAGCGTGGAGCCCTTAGCATTCCTAGGCACGCATGGGGCAGTAAGGGTGCGCTTCAGGTAACAAGAGCTGAGTCGAGAGGTGCCTTCTGGCCCGGACTTCTTCTCCCTCGGTTTCACGTGAGGAACCCGTTCCCCAGGCTCTCCCCCCACGGTAGCCTGGAAACTGCTTCCTCCCTCAGAGAGGTGGATGGCAGCTAAAGCACGGTTTCTCTACCGTGTTGTCTCTTCGAGTTCGAACGCTAGCGATTAGGCTTCCATGCGAAAGTGAGGCCGCAGAGCTAGCCTCCTGAAACAGGTGGGGAGTCGTGTGCTGCCTTCGGCCAGGGCCTGAGTCCCACTCGGAAAATGCCTCCGGACTCCCTTGCGGTGCTCTCACGCATTCCCACAGCAAAATGCTTGCACCCTCAGGAACGGCTCTTTTGGCTGAAGCACGGGTTCTCAGCAGAGCTGTTCCTTCGAGTTAGGGGGTTGCCTTCAGGCCTGCACGCACACACGGGGCAACGGTACTAGGCACGTAAGCAAGAGGTGAGCTGAGAGCTGCCTTCCGCGCCGGCCTTGTTGCTCCCTCGATTTGACGTATGGAACCCGTTCCCCAGGCTCTCAGCTACAGTACACGGTAAACTGCTTCCTCCCACAGACCATGACACAAGTGGGGAGTCGTGCTCTGCTTTCTTCCGGGGCCTGAGTCTCCCACGGAAAATGTTTTGGGACTCCCTTGCCGTTCTCTCACGCAGGCACACAGCAACATGCTTCCAGCCTCGGGAAGGCCTCTTTTCGCTGAAGCAGGAATTCTCTGCAGACTTGTTCCTTCCACTTAGGTGCTTGGCTTTAGGCCTGCTGCAGGCACACACGGGGCAACGGTACCAGCCCCGTAACCCAGGAGGGAGCTGACAGCTGCCTTCTGCACCGGCCTGTTTCTCCATCGAGTTTACGTATGGAACCCGTCCCCAGGCTCTCACCCACAGGGCAGAGTAAACTGCTTCCCCCCACAGACCATGACACCAGTGGGGAGTCGTGCTCGGCCTTCTTCCGGGGCCTGAGTCTCCCGCGGAAAATGGTTGGGGACTCCCTGGCCGTTCTCTCACGCATGCACACAGCAACATGCTTCCAGCCTCGGGAAGGCCTCTTTTCGCGGAAGCAGGAATTCTCCACACACTCGTTCCTTCGACTCAGGGGCTTGGCTTTAGGCCTGCAGGCACACGTACGGGGCAACGGTAACCAGCCTCGTAAACAAGGAGTGAGTTGACAGCTGCCTTCCGCGCCGGCCTGGTTCTGCCTCGATTTTACCTATGGAACCCGCCCCCCAGGCCCTCACCCACACTGCAGCATAAACTGCTTCCTCCCACAGAGAGGTCGGCGGTAGCCAAAGCACGGCTTCTGTACACTGTTGTTTCTTCGAGGTAGAACGCAAGCGATTGGACTTCCGTGCAGAAGTGGGGCCGCAGGGCTAGCTTCCTGAAACAAGTGGGGAGTCGTGTGCTGCCTTCTGCAGCGGCCTGAGGCTCCCACGGAAAATGGTTTGGGACTCCGTTGCAGTGCGCTCACGCATGCGCACAGCAACACGCTTCCAGCCTCAGGAAGGCCTCTTTCCGCTGAAGCAGGAATTCTCTGCAGACTTGTTCCTTCCACTTAGGTGCTTGGCTTTAGGCCTGCTGCAGGCACACACGGGGCAACGGTACCAGCCCCGTAACCCAGGAGGGAGCTGACAGCTGCCTTCTGCACCGGCCTGTTTCTCCATCGAGTTTACGTATGGAACCCGTCCCCAGGCTCTCACCCACAGGGCAGAGTAAACTGCTTCCCCCCACAGACCATGACACCAGTGGGGAGTCGTGCTCGGCCTTCTTCCGGGGCCTGAGTCTCCCGCGGAAAATGGTTGGAGACTCCCTTGCCGTTCTCTCACGCATGCACGCAGCAACATGCTTCCAGCCTCGGGAAGGCCTCTTTTCGCGGAAGCAGGAATTCTCCACACACTCGTTCCTCCGACTCAGGGGCTTGGCTTTAGGCCTGCAGGCACACCCGGGGCAAGGGGACCGGCCTCCTCCACAAGAGGTGAGTTGAGAGCGGCCTTCCGCACCGGCCTGTTTCTCGCTCCATTTCACGGATGGGGCCCTTTCCCCCGTCTCTCCCACACGAGCACTGTGAAATTCCTCTGGCTTCAGGAACGGCAATGTTAACTAAAGCGCAGGAACCCTCTAGCATTGATTCTTGGGGTTAGTAGCCCGGTAACCAGGCATCCAGGCACCCAGGGCAGGGCAGGGCGGATCTCCGAAAACGACAGCGGAGTCGACAGCAGCCTTCCTTACAGGCCTGCTTCTCACTCCGGGTTCCGTTTGGGTTCCATTTCTCATGCGTTCCCAGAAACACACACGAGATGAAGTTCACGCTCAGGAAGGGCGATCTGTGCCGAGGCACGGGTTCTCTCCAGTGTTGTTCCTTTGCGTCGGGTGGACGGCCCTTAGGACTCCACGCACACGCGGGAGAGCCGACCTAGGTTCCCGAAACAAGAGTTGAGTCGAGGGGTGCCTTCTGCCCATGCTTCTCTCTCCCTCGGAATTCTGCTGGGGCTCACTCCCCGCGTTTGCCCTGAAGCAGAGTTGAAAAGGCTGCCACCCTGTGGAGAGGCATTGAATGAGCTGAAGCCGGGCTTCTTTCCCGGCTTCTTTCTGCCAAATCAGCGTGGAGCCCTTAGCATTCCTAGGCACGCATGGGGCAGTAAGGGTGCGCTTCAGGTAACAAGAGCTGAGTCGAGAGGTGCCTTCTGGCCCGGACTTCTTCTCCCTCGGTTTCACGTGAGGAACCCGTTCCCCAGGCTCTCCCCCCACGGTAGCCTGGAAACTGCTTCCTCCCTCAGAGAGGTGGATGGCAGCTAAAGCACGGTTTCTCTACCGTGTTGTCTCTTCGAGTTCGAACGCTAGCGATTAGGCTTCCATGCGAAAGTGAGGCCGCAGAGCTAGCCTCCTGAAACAGGTGGGGAGTCGTGTGCTGCCTTCGGCCAGGGCCTGAGTCCCACTCGGAAAATGCCTCCGGACTCCCTTGCGGTGCTCTCACGCATTCCCACAGCAAAATGCTTGCACCCTCAGGAACGGCTCTTTTGGCTGAAGCACGGGTTCTCAGCAGAGCTGTTCCTTCGAGTTAGGGGGTTGCCTTCAGGCCTGCACGCACACACGGGGCAACGGTACTAGGCGCGTAAGCAAGAGGTGAGCTGAGAGCTGCCTTCCGCGCCGGCCTTGTTGCTCCCTCGATTTGACGTATGGAACCCGTTCCCCAGGCTCTCAGCTACAGTACACGGTAAACTGCTTCCTCCCACAGACCATGACACAAGTGGGGAGTCGTGCTCTGCTTTCTTCCGGGGCCTGAGTCTCCCACGGAAAATGTTTTGGGACTCCCTTGCCGTTCTCTCACGCAGGCACACAGCAACATGCTTCCAGCCTCGGGAAGGCCTCTTTTCGCTGAAGCAGGAATTCTCTGCAGACTTGTTCCTTCCACTTAGGTGCTTGGCTTTAGGCCTGCTGCAGGCACACACGGGGCAACGGTACCAGCCCCGTAACCCAGGAGGGAGCTGACAGCTGCCTTCTGCACCGGCCTGTTTCTCCATCGAGTTTACGTATGGAACCCGTCCCCAGGCTCTCACCCACAGTGCAGAGTAAACTGCTTCCCCCCACAGACCATGACACCAGTGGGGAGTCGTGCTCGGCCTTCTTCCGGGGCCTGAGTCTCCCGCGGAAAATGGTTGGGGACTCCCTGGCCGTTCTCTCACGCATGCACACAGCAACATGCTTCCAGCCTCGGGAAGGCCTCTTTTCGCGGAAGCAGGAATTCTCCACACACTCGTTCCTTCGACTCAGGGGCTTGGCTTTAGGCCTGCAGGCACACGTACGGGGCAACGGTAACCAGCCTCGTAAACAAGGAGTGAGTTGACAGCTGCCTTCCGCGCCGGCCTGGTTCTGCCTCGATTTTACCTATGGAACCCGCCCCCCAGGCCCTCACCCACACTGCAGCATAAACTGCTTCCTCCCACAGAGAGGTCGGCGGTAGCCAAAGCACGGCTTCTGTACACTGTTGTTTCTTCGAGGTAGAACGCAAGCGATTGGACTTCCGTGCAGAAGTGGGGCCGCAGGGCTAGCTTCCTGAAACAAGTGGGGAGTCGTGTGCTGCCTTCTGCAGCGGCCTGAGGCTCCCACGGAAAATGGTTTGGGACTCCGTTGCAGTGCGCTCACGCATGCGCACAGCAACACGCTTCCAGCCTCAGGAAGGCCTCTTTCCGCTGAAGCAGGAATTCTCTGCAGACTTGTAACTTCCACTTAGGTGCTTGGCTTTAGGCCTGCTGCAGGCACACACGGGGCAACGGTACCAGCCCCGTAACCCAGGAGGGAGCTGACAGCTGCCTTCTGCACCGGCCTGTTTCTCCATCGAGTTTACGTATGGAACCCGTCCCCAGGCTCTCACCCACAGGGCAGAGTAAACTGCTTCCCCCCACAGACCATGACACCAGTGGGGAGTCGTGCTCGGCCTTCTTCCGGGGCCTGAGTCTCCCGCGGAAAATGGTTGGGGACTCCCTTGCCGTTCTCTCACGCATGCACGCAGCAACATGCTTCCAGCCTCGGGAAGGCCTCTTTTCGCGGAAGCAGGAATTCTCCACACACTCGTTCCTCCGACTCAGGGGCTTGGCTTTAGGCCTGCAGGCACACCCGGGGCAAGGGGACCGGCCTCCTCCACAAGAGGTGAGTTGAGAGCGGCCTTCCGCACCGGCCTGTTTCTCGCTCCATTTCACGGATGGGGCCCTTTCCCCCGTCTCTCCCACACGAGCACTGTGAAATTCCTCTGGCTTCAGGAACGGCAATGTTAACTAAAGCGCAGGAACCCTCTAGCATTGATTCTTGGGGTTAGTAGCCCGGTAACCAGGCATCCAGGCACCCAGGGCAGGGCAGGGCGGATCTCCGAAAACGACAGCGGAGTCGACAGCAGCCTTCCTTACAGGCCTGCTTCTCACTCCGGGTTCCGTTTGGGTTCCATTTCTCATGCGTTCCCAGAAACACACACGAGATGAAGTTCACGCTCAGGAAGGGCGATCTGTGCCGAGGCACGGGTTCTCTCCAGTGTTGTTCCTTTGCGTCGGGTGGACGGCCCTTAGGACTCCACGCACACGCGGGAGAGCCGACCTAGGTTCCCGAAACAAGAGTTGAGTCGAGGGGTGCCTTCTGCCCATGCTTCTCTCTCCCTCGGAATTCTGCTGGGGCTCACTCCCCGCGTTTGCCCTGAAGCAGAGTTGAAAAGGCTGCCACCCTGTGGAGAGGCATTGAATGAGCTGAAGCCGGGCTTCTTTCCCGGCTTCTTTCTGCCAAATCAGCGTGGAGCCCTTAGCATTCCTAGGCACGCATGGGGCAGTAAGGGTGCGCTTCAGGTAACAAGAGCTGAGTCGAGAGGTGCCTTCTGGCCGGACTTCTTCTCCCTCGGTTTCACGTGAGGAACCCGTTCCCCAGGCTCTCCCCCCACGGTAGCCTGGAAACTGCTTCCTCCCTCAGAGAGGTGGATGGCAGCTAAAGCACGGTTTCTCTACCGTGTTGTCTCTTCGAGTTCGAACGCTAGCGATTAGGCTTCCATGCGAAAGTGAGGCCGCAGAGCTAGCCTCCTGAAACAGGTGGGGAGTCGTGTGCTGCCTTCGGCCAGGGCCTGAGTCCCACTCGGAAAATGCCTCCGGACTCCCTTGCGGTGCTCTCACGCATTCCCACAGCAAAATGCTTGCACCCTCAGGAACGGCTCTTTTGGCTGAAGCACGGGTTCTCAGCAGAGCTGTTCCTTCGAGTTAGGGGGTTGCCTTCAGGCCTGCACGCACACACGGGGCAACGGTACTAGGCGCGTAAGCAAGAGGTGAGCTGAGAGCTGCCTTCCGCGCCGGCCTTGTTGCTCCCTCGATTTGACGTATGGAACCCGTTCCCCAGGCTCTCAGCTACAGTACACGGTAAACTGCTTCCTCCCACAGACCATGACACAAGTGGGGAGTCGTGCTCTGCTTTCTTCCGGGGCCTGAGTCTCCCACGGAAAATGTTTTGGGACTCCCTTGCCGTTCTCTCACGCAGGCACACAGCAACATGCTTCCAGCCTCGGGAAGGCCTCTTTTCGCTGAAGCAGGAATTCTCTGCAGACTTGTTCCTTCCACTTAGGTGCTTGGCTTTAGGCCTGCTGCAGGCACACACGGGGCAACGGTACCAGCCCCGTAACCCAGGAGGGAGCTGACAGCTGCCTTCTGCACCGGCCTGTTTCTCCATCGAGTTTACGTATGGAACCCGTCCCCAGGCTCTCACCCACAGTGCAGAGTAAACTGCTTCCCCCCACAGACCATGACACCAGTGGGGAGTCGTGCTCGGCCTTCTTCCGGGGCCTGAGTCTCCCGCGGAAAATGGTTGGGGACTCCCTGGCCGTTCTCTCACGCATGCACACAGCAACATGCTTCCAGCCTCGGGAAGGCCTCTTTTCGCGGAAGCAGGAATTCTCCACACACTCGTTCCTTCGACTCAGGGGCTTGGCTTTAGGCCTGCAGGCACACGTACGGGGCAACGGTAACCAGCCTCGTAAACAAGGAGTGAGTTGACAGCTGCCTTCCGCGCCGGCCTGGTTCTGCCTCGATTTTACCTATGGAACCCGCCCCCCAGGCCCTCACCCACACTGCAGCATAAACTGCTTCCTCCCACAGAGAGGTCGGCGGTAGCCAAAGCACGGCTTCTGTACACTGTTGTTTCTTCGAGGTAGAACGCAAGCGATTGGACTTCCGTGCAGAAGTGGGGCCGCAGGGCTAGCTTCCTGAAACAAGTGGGGAGTCGTGTGCTGCCTTCTGCAGCGGCCTGAGGCTCCCACGGAAAATGGTTTGGGACTCCGTTGCAGTGCGCTCACGCATGCGCACAGCAACACGCTTCCAGCCTCAGGAAGGCCTCTTTCCGCTGAAGCAGGAATTCTCTGCAGACTTGTTCCTTCCACTTAGGTGCTTGGCTTTAGGCCTGCTGCAGGCACACACGGGGCAACGGTACCAGCCCCGTAACCCAGGAGGGAGCTGACAGCTGCCTTCTGCACCGGCCTGTTTCTCCATCGAGTTTACGTATGGAACCCGTCCCCAGGCTCTCACCCACAGGGCAGAGTAAACTGCTTCCCCCCACAGACCATGACACCAGTGGGGAGTCGTGCTCGGCCTTCTTCCGGGGCCTGAGTCTCCCGCGGAAAATGTTTGGAGACTCCCTTGCCGTTCTCTCACGCATGCACGCAGCAACATGCTTCCAGCCTCGGGAAGGCCTCTTTTCGCGGAAGCAGGAATTCTCCACACACTCGTTCCTTCGACTCAGGGGCTTGGCTTTAGGCCTGCAGGCACACCCGGGGCAAGGGGACCGGCCTCCTCCACAAGAGGTGAGTTGAGAGCGGCCTTCCGCACCGGCCTGTTTCTCGCTCCATTTCACGGATGGGGCCCTTTCCCCCGTCTCTCCCACACGAGCACTGTGAAATTCCTCTGGCTTCAGGAACGGCAATGTTAACTAAAGCGCAGGAACCCTCTAGCATTGATTCTTGGGGTTAGTAGCCCGGTAACCAGGCATCCAGGCACCCAGGGCAGGGCAGGGCGGATCTCCGAAAACGACAGCGGAGTCGACAGCAGCCTTCCTTACAGGCCTGCTTCTCACTCCGGGTTCCGTTTGGGTTCCATTTCTCATGCGTTCCCAGAAACACACACGAGATGAAGTTCACGCTCAGGAAGGGCGATCTGTGCCGAGGCACGGGTTCTCTCCAGTGTTGTTCCTTTGCGTCGGGTGGACGGCCCTTAGGACTCCACGCACACGCGGGAGAGCCGACCTAGGTTCCCGAAACAAGAGTTGAGTCGAGGGGTGCCTTCTGCCCATGCTTCTCTCTCCCTCGGAATTCTGCTGGGGCTCACTCCCCGCGTTTGCCCTGAAGCAGAGTTGAAAAGGCTGCCACCCTGTGGAGAGGCATTGAATGAGCTGAAGCCGGGCTTCTTTCCCGGCTTCTTTCTGCCAAATCAGCGTGGAGCCCTTAGCATTCCTAGGCACGCATGGGGCAGTAAGGGTGCGCTTCAGGTAACAAGAGCTGAGTCGAGAGGTGCCTTCTGGCCCGGACTTCTTCTCCCTCGGTTTCACGTGAGGAACCCGTTCCCCAGGCTCTCCCCCCACGGTAGCCTGGAAACTGCTTCCTCCCTCAGAGAGGTGGATGGCAGCTAAAGCACGGTTTCTCTACCGTGTTGTCTCTTCGAGTTCGAACGCTAGCGATTAGGCTTCCATGCGAAAGTGAGGCCGCAGAGCTAGCCTCCTGAAACAGGTGGGGAGTCGTGTGCTGCCTTCGGCCAGGGCCTGAGTCCCACTCGGAAAATGCCTCCGGACTCCCTTGCGGTGCTCTCACGCATTCCCACAGCAAAATGCTTGCACCCTCAGGAACGGCTCTTTTGGCTGAAGCACGGGTTCTCAGCAGAGCTGTTCCTTCGAGTTAGGGGGTTGCCTTCAGGCCTGCACGCACACACGGGGCAACGGTACTAGGCGCGTAAGCAAGAGGTGAGCTGAGAGCTGCCTTCCGCGCCGGCCTTGTTGCTCCCTCGATTTGACGTATGGAACCCGTTCCCCAGGCTCTCAGCTACAGTACACGGTAAACTGCTTCCTCCCACAGACCATGACACAAGTGGGGAGTCGTGCTCTGCTTTCTTCCGGGGCCTGAGTCTCCCACGGAAAATGTTTTGGGACTCCCTTGCCGTTCTCTCACGCAGGCACACAGCAACATGCTTCCAGCCTCGGGAAGGCCTCTTTTCGCTGAAGCAGGAATTCTCTGCAGACTTGTTCCTTCCACTTAGGTGCTTGGCTTTAGGCCTGCTGCAGGCACACACGGGGCAACGGTACCAGCCCCGTAACCCAGGAGGGAGCTGACAGCTGCCTTCTGCACCGGCCTGTTTCTCCATCGAGTTTATGTATGGAACCCGTCCCCAGGCTCTCACCCACAGTGCAGAGTAAACTGCTTCCCCCCACAGACCATGACACCAGTGGGGAGTCGTGCTCGGCCTTCTTCCGGGGCCTGAGTCTCCCGCGGAAAATGGTTGGGGACTCCCTGGCCGTTCTCTCACGCATGCACACAGCAACATGCTTCCAGCCTCGGGAAGGCCTCTTTTCGCGGAAGCAGGAATTCTCCACACACTCGTTCCTTCGACTCAGGGGCTTGGCTTTAGGCCTGCAGGCACACGTACGGGGCAACGGTAACCAGCCTCGTAAACAAGGAGTGAGTTGACAGCTGCCTTCCGCGCCGGCCTGGTTCTGCCTCGATTTTACCTATGGAACCCGCCCCCCAGGCCCTCACCCACACTGCAGCATAAACTGCTTCCTCCCACAGAGAGGTCGGCGGTAGCCAAAGCACGGCTTCTGTACACTGTTGTTTCTTCGAGGTAGAACGCAAGCGATTGGACTTCCGTGCAGAAGTGGGGCCGCAGGGCTAGCTTCCTGAAACAAGTGGGGAGTCGTGTGCTGCCTTCTGCAGCGGCCTGAGGCTCCCACGGAAAATGGTTTGGGACTCCGTTGCAGTGCGCTCACGCATGCGCACAGCAACACGCTTCCAGCCTCAGGAAGGCCTCTTTCCGCTGAAGCAGGAATTCTCTGCAGACTTGTTCCTTCCACTTAGGTGCTTGGCTTTAGGCCTGCTGCAGGCACACACGGGGCAACGGTACCAGCCCCGTAACCCAGGAGGGAGCTGACAGCTGCCTTCTGCACCGGCCTGTTTCTCCATCGAGTTTACGTATGGAACCCGTCCCCAGGCTCTCACCCACAGGGCAGAGTAAACTGCTTCCCCCCACAGACCATGACACCAGTGGGGAGTCGTGCTCGGCCTTCTTCCGGGGCCTGAGTCTCCCGCGGAAAATGGTTGGGGACTCCCTTGCCGTTCTCTCACGCATGCACGCAGCAAAATGCTTCCAGCCTCGGGAAGGCCTCTTTTCGCTGAAGCAGGAATTCTCTACACACTTGTCCCTCCGACTTAGGGGCTTGGCTTTAGGCCTGCAGGCACACCCGGGGCAAGGGGACCGGCCTCCTCCACAAGAGGTGAGTTGAGAGCGGCCTTCCGCACCGGCCTGTTTCTCGCTCCATTTCACGGATGGGGCCCTTTCCCCCGTCTCTCCCACACGAGCACTGTGAAATTCCTCTGGCTTCAGGAACGGCAATGTTAACTAAAGCGCAGGAACCCTCTAGCATTGATTCTTGGGGTTAGTAGCCCGGTAACCAGGCATCCAGGCACCCAGGGCAGGGCAGGGCGGATCTCCGAAAACGACAGCGGAGTCGACAGCAGCCTTCCTTACAGGCCTGCTTCTCACTCCGGGTTCCGTTTGGGTTCCATTTCTCATGCGTTCCCAGAAACACACACGAGATGAAGTTCACGCTCAGGAAGGGCGATCTGTGCCGAGGCACGGGTTCTCTCCAGTGTTGTTCCTTTGCGTCGGGTGGACGGCCCTTAGGACTCCACGCACACGCGGGAGAGCCGACCTAGGTTCCCGAAACAAGAGTTGAGTCGAGGGGTGCCTTCTGCCCATGCTTCTCTCTCCCTCGGAATTCTGCTGGGGCTCACTCCCCGCGTTTGCCCTGAAGCAGAGTTGAAAAGGCTGCCACCCTGTGGAGAGGCATTGAATGAGCTGAAGCCGGGCTTCTTTCCCGGCTTCTTTCTGCCAAATCAGCGTGGAGCCCTTAGCATTCCTAGGCACGCATGGGGCAGTAAGGGTGCGCTTCAGGTAACAAGAGCTGAGTCGAGAGGTGCCTTCTGGCCCGGACTTCTTCTCCCTCGGTTTCACGTGAGGAACCCGTTCCCCAGGCTCTCCCCCCACGGTAGCCTGGAAACTGCTTCCTCCCTCAGAGAGGTGGATGGCAGCTAAAGCACGGTTTCTCTACCGTGTTGTCTCTTCGAGTTCGAACGCTAGCGATTAGGCTTCCATGCGAAAGTGAGGCCGCAGAGCTAGCCTCCTGAAACAGGTGGGGAGTCGTGTGCTGCCTTCGGCCAGGGCCTGAGTCCCACTCGGAAAATGCCTCCGGACTCCCTTGCGGTGCTCTCACGCATTCCCACAGCAAAATGCTTGCACCCTCAGGAACGGCTCTTTTGGCTGAAGCACGGGTTCTCAGCAGAGCTGTTCCTTCGAGTTAGGGGGTTGCCTTCAGGCCTGCACGCACACACGGGGCAACGGTACTAGGCGCGTAAGCAAGAGGTGAGCTGAGAGCTGCCTTCCGCGCCGGCCTTGTTGCTCCCTCGATTTGACGTATGGAACCCGTTCCCCAGGCTCTCAGCTACAGTACACGGTAAACTGCTTCCTCCCACAGACCATGACACAAGTGGGGAGTCGTGCTCTGCTTTCTTCCGGGGCCTGAGTCTCCCACGGAAAATGTTTTGGGACTCCCTTGCCGTTCTCTCACGCATGCACACAGCAACATGCTTCCAGCCTCGGGAAGGCCTCTTTTCGCTGAAGCAGGAATTCTCTGCAGACTTGTTCCTTCCACTTAGGTGCTTGGCTTTAGGCCTGCTGCAGGCACACACGGGGCAACGGTACCAGCCCCGTAACCCAGGAGGGAGCTGACAGCTGCCTTCTGCACCGGCCTGTTTCTCCATCGAGTTTACGTATGGAACCCGTCCCCAGGCTCTCACCCACAGTGCAGAGTAAACTGCTTCCCCCCACAGACCATGACACCAGTGGGGAGTCGTGCTCGGCCTTCTTCCGGGGCCTGAGTCTCCCGCGGAAAATGGTTGGGGACTCCCTGGCCGTTCTCTCACGCATGCACACAGCAACATGCTTCCAGCCTCGGGAAGGCCTCTTTTCGCGGAAGCAGGAATTCTCCACACACTCGTTCCTTCGACTCAGGGGCTTGGCTTTAGGCCTGCAGGCACACGTACGGGGCAACGGTAACCAGCCTCGTAAACAAGGAGTGAGTTGACAGCTGCCTTCCGCGCCGGCCTGGTTCTGCCTCGATTTTACCTATGGAACCCGCCCCCCAGGCCCTCACCCACACTGCAGCATAAACTGCTTCCTCCCACAGAGAGGTCGGCGGTAGCCAAAGCACGGCTTCTGTACACTGTTGTTTCTTCGAGGTAGAACGCAAGCGATTGGACTTCCGTGCAGAAGTGGGGCCGCAGGGCTAGCTTCCTGAAACAAGTGGGGAGTCGTGTGCTGCCTTCTGCAGCGGCCTGAGGCTCCCACGGAAAATGGTTTGGGACTCCGTTGCAGTGCGCTCACGCATGCGCACAGCAACACGCTTCCAGCCTCAGGAAGGCCTCTTTCCGCTGAAGCAGGAATTCTCTGCAGACTTGTTCCTTCCACTTAGGTGCTTGGCTTTAGGCCTGCTGCAGGCACACACGGGGCAACGGTACCAGCCCCGTAACCCAGGAGGGAGCTGACAGCTGCCTTCTGCACCGGCCTGTTTCTCCATCGAGTTTACGTATGGAACCCGTCCCCAGGCTCTCACCCACAGGGCAGAGTAAACTGCTTCCCCCCACAGACCATGACACCAGTGGGGAGTCGTGCTCGGCCTTCTTCCGGGGCCTGAGTCTCCCACGGAAAATGGTTGGGGACTCCCTTGCCGTTCTCTCACGCATGCACGCAGCAAAATGCTTCCAGCCTCGGGAAGGCCTCTTTTCGCTGAAGCAGGAATTCTCCACACACTCGTCCCTCCGACTCAGGGGCTTGGCTTTAGGCCTGCAGGCACACCCGGGGCAAGGGGACCGGCCTCCTCCACAAGAGGTGAGTTGAGAGCGGCCTTCCGCACCGGCCTGTTTCTCGCTCCATTTCACGGATGGGGCCCTTTCCCCCGTCTCTCCCACACGAGCGCTGTGAAATTCCTCTGGCTTCAGGAACGGCAATGTTAACTAAAGCGCAGGAACCCTCTAGCATTGATTCTTGGGGTTAGTAGCCCGGTAACCAGGCATCCAGGCACCCAGGGCAGGGCAGGGCGGATCTCCGAAAACGACAGCGGAGTCGACAGCAGCCTTCCTTACAGGCCTGCTTCTCACTCCGGGTTCCGTTTGGGTTCCATTTCTCATGCGTTCCCAGAAACACACACGAGATGAAGTTCACGCTCAGGAAGGGCGATCTGTGCCGAGGCACGGGTTCTCTCCAGTGTTGTTCCTTTGCGTCGGGTGGACGGCCCTTAGGACTCCACGCACACGCGGGAGAGCCGACCTAGTTTCCCGAAACAAGAGTTGAGTCGAGGGGTGCCTTCTGCCCATGCTTCTCTCTCCCTCGGAATTCTGCTGGGGCTCACTCCCCGCGTTTGCCCTGAAGCAGAGTTGAAAAGGCTGCCACCCTGTGGAGAGGCATTGAATGAGCTGAAGCCGGGCTTCTTTCCCGGCTTCTTTCTGCCAAATCAGCGTGGAGCCCTTAGCATTCCTAGGCACGCATGGGGCAGTAAGGGTGCGCTTCAGGTAACAAGAGCTGAGTCGAGGGGTGCCTTCTGGCCCAGACTTCTTCTCCCTCGGTTTCACGTGAGGAACCCGTTCCCCAGGCTCTCCCCCCACGGTAGCCTGGAAACTGCTTCCTCCCTCAGAGAGGTGGATGGCAGCTAAAGCACGGTTTCTCTACCGTGTTGTCTCTTCGAGTTCGAACGCTAGCGATTAGGCTTCCATGCGAAAGTGAGGCCGCAGAGCTAGCCTCCTGAAACAGGTGGGGAGTCGTGTGCTGCCTTCGGCCAGGGCCTGAGTCCCACTCGGAAAATGCCTCCGGACTCCCTTGCGGTGCTCTCACGCATTCCCACAGCAAAATGCTTGCACCCTCAGGAACGGCTCTTTTGGCTGAAGCACGGGTTCTCAGCAGAGCTGTTCCTTCGAGTTAGGGGGTTGCCTTCAGGCCTGCACGCACACACGGGGCAACGGTACTAGGCGCGTAAGCAAGAGGTGAGCTGAGAGCTGCCTTCCGCGCCGGCCTTGTTGCTCCCTCGATTTGACGTATGGAACCCGTTCCCCAGGCTCTCAGCTACAGTACACGGTAAACTGCTTCCTCCCACAGACCATGACACAAGTGGGGAGTCGTGCTCTGCTTTCTTCCGGGGCCTGAGTCTCCCACGGAAAATGTTTTGGGACTCCCTTGCCGTTCTCTCACGCAGGCACACAGCAACATGCTTCCAGCCTCGGGAAGGCCTCTTTTCGCTGAAGCAGGAATTCTCTGCAGACTTGTTCCTTCCACTTAGGTGCTTGGCTTTAGGCCTGCTGCAGGCACACACGGGGCAACGGTACCAGCCCCGTAACCCAGGAGGGAGCTGACAGCTGCCTTCTGCACCGGCCTGTTTCTCCATCGAGTTTACGTATGGAACCCGTCCCCAGGCTCTCACCCACAGTGCAGAGTAAACTGCTTCCCCCCACAGACCATGACACCAGTGGGGAGTCGTGCTCGGCCTTCTTCCGGGGCCTGAGTCTCCCGCGGAAAATGGTTGGGGACTCCCTGGCCGTTCTCTCACGCATGCACACAGCAACATGCTTCCAGCCTCGGGAAGGCCTCTTTTCGCGGAAGCAGGAATTCTCCACACACTCGTTCCTTCGACTCAGGGGCTTGGCTTTAGGCCTGCAGGCACACGTACGGGGCAACGGTAACCAGCCTCGTAAACAAGGAGTGAGTTGACAGCTGCCTTCCGCGCCGGCCTGGTTCTGCCTCGATTTTACCTATGGAACCCGCCCCCCAGGCCCTCACCCACACTGCAGCATAAACTGCTTCCTCCCACAGAGAGGTCGGCGGTAGCCAAAGCACGGCTTCTGTACACTGTTGTTTCTTCGAGGTAGAACGCAAGCGATTGGACTTCCGTGCAGAAGTGGGGCCGCAGGGCTAGCTTCCTGAAACAAGTGGGGAGTCGTGTGCTGCCTTCTGCAGCGGCCTGAGGCTCCCACGGGAAATGGTTTGGGACTCCGTTGCAGTGCGCTCACGCATGCGCACAGCAACACGCTTCCAGCCTCAGGAAGGCCTCTTTCCGCTGAAGCAGGAATTCTCTGCAGACTTGTTCCTTCCACTTAGGTGCTTGGCTTTAGGCCTGCTGCAGGCACACACGGGGCAACGGTACCAGCCCCGTAACCCAGGAGGGAGCTGACAGCTGCCTTCTGCACCGGCCTGTTTCTCCATCGAGTTTACGTATGGAACCCGTCCCCAGGCTCTCACCCACAGGGCAGAGTAAACTGCTTCCCCCCACAGACCATGACACCAGTGGGGAGTCGTGCTCGGCCTTCTTCCGGGGCCTGAGTCTCCCACGGAAAATGGTTGGGGACTCCCTTGCCGTTCTCTCACGCATGCACGCAGCAAAATGCTTCCAGCCTCGGGAAGGCCTCTTTTCGCGGAAGCAGGAATTCTCTACACACTTGTCCCTCCGACTTAGGGGCTTGGCTTTAGGCCTGCAGGCACACCCGGGGCAAGGGGACCGGCCTCCTCCACAAGAGGTGAGTTGAGAGCGGCCTTCCGCACCGGCCTGTTTCTCGCTCCATTTCACGGATGGGGCCCTTTCCCCCGTCTCTCCCACACGAGCACTGTGAAATTCCTCTGGCTTCAGGAACGGCAATGTTAACTAAAGCGCAGGAACCCTCTAGCATTGATTCTTGGGGTTAGTAGCCCGGTAACCAGGCATCCAGGCACCCAGGGCAGGGCAGGGCGGATCTCCGAAAACGACAGCGGAGTCGACAGCAGCCTTCCTTACAGGCCTGCTTCTCACTCCGGGTTCCGTTTGGGTTCCATTTCTCATGCGTTCCCAGAAACACACACGAGATGAAGTTCACGCTCAGGAAGGGCGATCTGTGCCGAGGCACGGGTTCTCTCCAGTGTTGTTCCTTTGCGTCGGGTGGACGGCCCTTAGGACTCCACGCACACGCGGGAGAGCCGACCTAGGTTCCCGAAACAAGAGTTGAGTCGAGGGGTGCCTTCTGCCCATGCTTCTCTCTCCCTCGGAATTCTGCTGGGGCTCACTCCCCGCGTTTGCCCTGAAGCAGAGTTGAAAAGGCTGCCACCCTGTGGAGAGGCATTGAATGAGCTGAAGCCGGGCTTCTTTCCCGGCTTCTTTCTGCCAAATCAGCGTGGAGCCCTTAGCATTCCTAGGCACGCATGGGGCAGTAAGGGTGCGCTTCAGGTAACAAGAGCTGAGTCGAGAGGTGCCTTCTGGCCCGGACTTCTTCTCCCTCGGTTTCACGTGAGGAACCCGTTCCCCAGGCTCTCCCCCCACGGTAGCCTGGAAACTGCTTCCTCCCTCAGAGAGGTGGATGGCAGCTAAAGCACGGTTTCTCTACCGTGTTGTCTCTTCGAGTTCGAACGCTAGCGATTAGGCTTCCATGCGAAAGTGAGGCCGCAGAGCTAGCCTCCTGAAACAGGTGGGGAGTCGTGTGCTGCCTTCGGCCAGGGCCTGAGTCCCACTCGGAAAATGCCTCCGGACTCCCTTGCGGTGCTCTCACGCATTCCCACAGCAAAATGCTTGCACCCTCAGGAACGGCTCTTTTGGCTGAAGCACGGGTTCTCAGCAGAGCTGTTCCTTCGAGTTAGGGGGTTGCCTTCAGGCCTGCACGCACACACGGGGCAACGGTACTAGGCGCGTAAGCAAGAGGTGAGCTGAGAGCTGCCTTCCGCGCCGGCCTTGTTGCTCCCTCGATTTGACGTATGGAACCCGTTCCCCAGGCTCTCAGCTACAGTACACGGTAAACTGCTTCCTCCCACAGACCATGACACAAGTGGGGAGTCGTGCTCTGCTTTCTTCCGGGGCCTGAGTCTCCCACGGAAAATGTTTTGGGACTCCCTTGCCGTTCTCTCACGCAGGCACACAGCAACATGCTTCCAGCCTCGGGAAGGCCTCTTTTCGCTGAAGCAGGAATTCTCTGCAGACTTGTTCCTTCCACTTAGGTGCTTGGCTTTAGGCCTGCTGCAGGCACACACGGGGCAACGGTACCAGCCCCGTAACCCAGGAGGGAGCTGACAGCTGCCTTCTGCACCGGCCTGTTTCTCCATCGAGTTTACGTATGGAACCCGTCCCCAGGCTCTCACCCACAGTGCAGAGTAAACTGCTTCCCCCCACAGACCATGACACCAGTGGGGAGTCGTGCTCGGCCTTCTTCCGGGGCCTGAGTCTCCCGCGGAAAATGGTTGGGGACTCCCTGGCCGTTCTCTCACGCATGCACACAGCAACATGCTTCCAGCCTCGGGAAGGCCTCTTTTCGCGGAAGCAGGAATTCTCCACACACTCGTTCCTTCGACTCAGGGGCTTGGCTTTAGGCCTGCAGGCACACGTACGGGGCAACGGTAACCAGCCTCGTAAACAAGGAGTGAGTTGACAGCTGCCTTCCGCGCCGGCCTGGTTCTGCCTCGATTTTACCTATGGAACCCGCCCCCCAGGCCCTCACCCACACTGCAGCATAAACTGCTTCCTCCCACAGAGAGGTCGGCGGTAGCCAAAGCACGGCTTCTGTACACTGTTGTTTCTTCGAGGTAGAACGCAAGCGATTGGACTTCCGTGCAGAAGTGGGGCCGCAGGGCTAGCTTCCTGAAACAAGTGGGGAGTCGTGTGCTGCCTTCTGCAGCGGCCTGAGGCTCCCACGGGAAATGGTTTGGGACTCCGTTGCAGTGCGCTCACGCATGCGCACAGCAACACGCTTCCAGCCTCAGGAAGGCCTCTTTCCGCTGAAGCAGGAATTCTCTGCAGACTTGTTCCTTCCACTTAGGTGCTTGGCTTTAGGCCTGCTGCAGGCACACACGGGGCAACGGTACCAGCCCCGTAACCCAGGAGGGAGCTGACAGCTGCCTTCTGCACCGGCCTGTTTCTCCATCGAGTTTACGTATGGAACCCGTCCCCAGGCTCTCACCCACAGGGCAGAGTAAACTGCTTCCCCCCACAGACCATGACACCAGTGGGGAGTCGTGCTCGGCCTTCTTCCGGGGCCTGAGTCTCCCACGGAAAATGGTTGGGGACTCCCTTGCCGTTCTCTCACGCATGCACGCAGCAAAATGCTTCCAGCCTCGGGAAGGCCTCTTTTCGCGGAAGCAGGAATTCTCTAAACACTTGTCCCTCCGACTTAGGGGCTTGGCTTTAGGCCTGCAGGCACACCCGGGGCAAGGGGACCGGCCTCCTCCACAAGAGGTGAGTTGAGAGCGGCCTTCCGCACCGGCCTGTTTCTCGCTCCATTTCACGGATGGGGCCCTTTCCCCCGTCTCTCCCACACGAGCACTGTGAAATTCCTCTGGCTTCAGGAACGGCAACGTTAACTAAAGCGCAGGAACCCTCTAGCATTGATTCTTGGGGTTAGTAGCCCGGTAACCAGGCATCCAGGCACCCAGGGCAGGGCAGGGCGGATCTCCGAAAACGACAGCGGAGTCGACAGCAGCCTTCCTTACAGGCCTGCTTCTCACTCCGGGTTCCGTTTGGGTTCCATTTCTCATGCGTTCCCAGAAACACACACGAGATGAAGTTCACGCTCAGGAAGGGCGATCTGTGCCGAGGCACGGGTTCTCTCCAGTGTTGTTCCTTTGCGTCGGGTGGACGGCCCTTAGGACTCCACGCACACGCGGGAGAGCCGACCTAGGTTCCCGAAACAAGAGTTGAGTCGAGGGGTGCCTTCTGCCCATGCTTCTCTCTCCCTCGGAATTCTGCTGGGGCTCACTCCCCGCGTTTGCCCTGAAGCAGAGTTGAAAAGGCTGCCACCCTGTGGAGAGGCATTGAATGAGCTGAAGCCGGGCTTCTTTCCCGGCTTCTTTCTGCCAAATCAGCGTGGAGCCCTTAGCATTCCTAGGCACGCATGGGGCAGTAAGGGTGCGCTTCAGGTAACAAGAGCTGAGTCGAGGGGTGCCTTCTGGCCCGGACTTCTTCTCCCTCGGTTTCACGTGAGGAACCCGTTCCCCAGGCTCTCCCCCCACGGTAGCCTGGAAACTGCTTCCTCCCTCAGAGAGGTGGATGGCAGCTAAAGCACGGTTTCTCTACCGTGTTGTCTCTTCGAGTTCGAACGCTAGCGATTAGGCTTCCATGCGAAAGTGAGGCCGCAGAGCTAGCCTCCTGAAACAGGTGGGGAGTCGTGTGCTGCCTTCGGCCAGGGCCTGAGTCCCACTCGGAAAATGCCTCCGGACTCCCTTGCGGTGCTCTCACGCATTCCCACAGCAAAATGCTTGCACCCTCAGGAACGGCTCTTTTGGCTGAAGCACGGGTTCTCAGCAGAGCTGTTCCTTCGAGTTAGGGGGTTGCCTTCAGGCCTGCACGCACACACGGGGCAACGGTACTAGGCGCGTAAGCAAGAGGTGAGCTGAGAGCTGCCTTCCGCGCCGGCCTTGTTGCTCCCTCGATTTGACGTATGGAACCCGTTCCCCAGGCTCTCAGCTACAGTACACGGTAAACTGCTTCCTCCCACAGACCATGACACAAGTGGGGAGTCGTGCTCTGCTTTCTTCCGGGGCCTGAGTCTCCCACGGAAAATGTTTTGGGACTCCCTTGCCGTTCTCTCACGCAGGCACACAGCAACATGCTTCCAGCCTCGGGAAGGCCTCTTTTCGCTGAAGCAGGAATTCTCTGCAGACTTGTTCCTTCCACTTAGGTGCTTGGCTTTAGGCCTGCTGCAGGCACACACGGGGCAACGGTACCAGCCCCGTAACCCAGGAGGGAGCTGACAGCTGCCTTCTGCACCGGCCTGTTTCTCCATCGAGTTTACGTATGGAACCCGTCCCCAGGCTCTCACCCACAGGGCAGAGTAAACTGCTTCCCCCCACAGACCATGACACCAGTGGGGAGTCGTGCTCGGCCTTCTTCCGGGGCCTGAGTCTCCCGCGGAAAATGGTTGGGGACTCCCTGGCCGTTCTCTCACGCATGCACACAGCAACATGCTTCCAGCCTCGGGAAGGCCTCTTTTCGCGGAAGCAGGAATTCTCCACACACTCGTTCCTTCGACTCAGGGGCTTGGCTTTAGGCCTGCAGGCACACGTACGGGGCAACGGTAACCAGCCTCGTAAACAAGGAGTGAGTTGACAGCTGCCTTCCGCGCCGGCCTGGTTCTGCCTCGATTTTACCTATGGAACCCGCCCCCCAGGCCCTCACCCACACTGCAGCATAAACTGCTTCCTCCCACAGAGAGGTCGGCGGTAGCCAAAGCACGGCTTCTGTACACTGTTGTTTCTTCGAGGTAGAACGCAAGCGATTGGACTTCCGTGCAGAAGTGGGGCCGCAGGGTAGCTTCCTGAAACAAGTGGGGAGTCGTGTGCTGCCTTCTGCAGCGGCCTGAGGCTCCCACGGAAAATGGTTTGGGACTCCGTTGCAGTGCGCTCACGCATGCGCACAGCAACACGCTTCCAGCCTCAGGAAGGCCTCTTTCCGCTGAAGCAGGAATTCTCTGCAGACTTGTTCCTTCCACTTAGGTGCTTGGCTTTAGGCCTGCTGCAGGCACACACGGGGCAACGGTACCAGCCCCGTAACCCAGGAGGGAGCTGACAGCTGCCTTCTGCACCGGCCTGTTTCTCCATCGAGTTTACGTATGGAACCCGTCCCCAGGCTCTCACCCACAGGGCAGAGTAAACTGCTTCCCCCCACAGACCATGACACCAGTGGGGAGTCGTGCTCGGCCTTCTTCCGGGGCCTGAGTCTCCCGCGGAAAATGGTTGGAGACTCCCTTGCCGTTCTCTCACGCATGCACGCAGCAACATGCTTCCAGCCTCGGGAAGGCCTCTTTTCGCGGAAGCAGGAATTCTCCACACACTCGTTCCTCCGACTCAGGGGCTTGGCTTTAGGCCTGCAGGCACACCCGGGGCAAGGGGACCGGCCTCCTCCACAAGAGGTGAGTTGAGAGCGGCCTTCCGCACCGGCCTGTTTCTCGCTCCATTTCACGGATGGGGCCCTTTCCCCCGTCTCTCCCACACGAGCACTGTGAAATTCCTCTGGCTTCAGGAACGGCAATGTTAACTAAAGCGCAGGAACCCTCTAGCATTGATTCTTGGGGTTAGTAGCCCGGTAACCAGGCATCCAGGCACCCAGGGCAGGGCAGGGCGGATCTCCGAAAACGACAGCGGAGTCGACAGCAGCCTTCCTTACAGGCCTGCTTCTCACTCCGGGTTCCGTTTGGGTTCCATTTCTCATGCGTTCCCAGAAACACACACGAGATGAAGTTCACGCTCAGGAAGGGCGATCTGTGCCGAGGCACGGGTTCTCTCCAGTGTTGTTCCTTTGCGTCGGGTGGACGGCCCTTAGGACTCCACGCACACGCGGGAGAGCCGACCTAGGTTCCCGAAACAAGAGTTGAGTCGAGGGGTGCCTTCTGCCCATGCTTCTCTCTCCCTCGGAATTCTGCTGGGGCTCACTCCCCGCGTTTGCCCTGAAGCAGAGTTGAAAAGGCTGCCACCCTGTGGAGAGGCATTGAATGAGCTGAAGCCGGGCTTCTTTCCCGGCTTCTTTCTGCCAAATCAGCGTGGAGCCCTTAGCATTCCTAGGCACGCATGGGGCAGTAAGGGTGCGCTTCAGGTAACAAGAGCTGAGTCGAGAGGTGCCTTCTGGCCCGGACTTCTTCTCCCTCGGTTTCACGTGAGGAACCCGTTCCCCAGGCTCTCCCCCCACGGTAGCCTGGAAACTGCTTCCTCCCTCAGAGAGGTGGATGGCAGCTAAAGCACGGTTTCTCTACCGTGTTGTCTCTTCGAGTTCGAACGCTAGCGATTAGGCTTCCATGCGAAAGTGAGGCCGCAGAGCTAGCCTCCTGAAACAGGTGGGGAGTCGTGTGCTGCCTTCGGCCAGGGCCTGAGTCCCACTCGGAAAATGCCTCCGGACTCCCTTGCGGTGCTCTCACGCATTCCCACAGCAAAATGCTTGCACCCTCAGGAACAGCTCCTTTGGGTGAAGCACGGGTTCTCAGCAGAGCTGTTCCTTCGAGTTAGGGGGTTGCCTTCAGGCCTGCACGCACACACGGGGCAACGGTACTAGGCGCGTAAGCAAGAGGTGAGCTGAGAGCTGCCTTCCGCGCCGGCCTTGTTGCTCCCTCGATTTGACGTATGGAACCCGTTCCCCAGGCTCTCAGCTACAGTACACGGTAAACTGCTTCCTCCCACAGACCATGACACAAGTGGGGAGTCGTGCTCTGCTTTCTTCCGGGGCCTGAGTCTCCCACGGAAAATGTTTTGGGACTCCCTTGCCGTTCTCTCACGCAGGCACACAGCAACATGCTTCCAGCCTCGGGAAGGCCTCTTTTCGCTGAAGCAGGAATTCTCTGCAGACTTGTTCCTTCCACTTAGGTGCTTGGCTTTAGGCCTGCTGCAGGCACACACGGGGCAACGGTACCAGCCCCGTAACCCAGGAGGGAGCTGACAGCTGCCTTCTGCACCGGCCTGTTTCTCCATCGAGTTTACGTATGGAACCCGTCCCCAGGCTCTCACCCACAGTGCAGAGTAAACTGCTTCCCCCCACAGACCATGACACCAGTGGGGAGTCGTGCTCGGCCTTCTTCCGGGGCCTGAGTCTCCCGCGGAAAATGGTTGGGGACTCCCTGGCCGTTCTCTCACGCATGCACACAGCAACATGCTTCCAGCCTCGGGAAGGCCTCTTTTCGCGGAAGCAGGAATTCTCCACACACTCGTTCCTTCGACTCAGGGGCTTGGCTTTAGGCCTGCAGGCACACGTACGGGGCAACGGTAACCAGCCTCGTAAACAAGGAGTGAGTTGACAGCTGCCTTCCGCGCCGGCCTGGTTCTGCCTCGATTTTACCTATGGAACCCGCCCCCCAGGCCCTCACCCACACTGCAGCATAAACTGCTTCCTCCCACAGAGAGGTCGGCGGTAGCCAAAGCACGGCTTCTGTACACTGTTGTTTCTTCGAGGTAGAACGCAAGCGATTGGACTTCCGTGCAGAAGTGGGGCCGCAGGGCTAGCTTCCTGAAACAAGTGGGGAGTCGTGTGCTGCCTTCTGCAGCGGCCTGAGGCTCCCACGGAAAATGGTTTGGGACTCCGTTGCAGTGCGCTCACGCATGCGCACAGCAACACGCTTCCAGCCTCAGGAAGGCCTCTTTCCGCTGAAGCAGGAATTCTCTGCAGACTTGTTCCTTCCACTTAGGTGCTTGGCTTTAGGCCTGCTGCAGGCACACACGGGGCAACGGTACCAGCCCCGTAACCCAGGAGGGAGCTGACAGCTGCCTTCTGCACCGGCCTGTTTCTCCATCGAGTTTACGTATGGAACCCGTCCCCAGGCTCTCACCCACAGGGCAGAGTAAACTGCTTCCCCCCACAGACCATGACACCAGTGGGGAGTCGTGCTCGGCCTTCTTCCGGGGCCTGAGTCTCCCGCGGAAAATGGTTGGAGACTCCCTTGCCGTTCTCTCACGCATGCACGCAGCAACATGCTTCCAGCCTCGGGAAGGCCTCTTTTCGCGGAAGCAGGAATTCTCCACACACTCGTTCCTCCGACTCAGGGGCTTGGCTTTAGGCCTGCAGGCACACCCGGGGCAAGGGGACCGGCCTCCTCCACAAGAGGTGAGTTGAGAGCGGCCTTCCGCACCGGCCTGTTTCTCGCTCCATTTCACGGATGGGGCCCTTTCCCCCGTCTCTCCCACACGAGCACTGTGAAATTCCTCTGGCTTCAGGAACGGCAATGTTAACTAAAGCGCAGGAACCCTCTAGCATTGATTCTTGGGGTTAGTAGCCCGGTAACCAGGCATCCAGGCACCCAGGGCAGGGCAGGGCGGATCTCCGAAAACGACAGCGGAGTCGACAGCAGCCTTCCTTACAGGCCTGCTTCTCACTCCGGGTTCCGTTTGGGTTCCATTTCTCATGCGTTCCCAGAAACACACACGAGATGAAGTTCACGCTCAGGAAGGGCGATCTGTGCCGAGGCACGGGTTCTCTCCAGTGTTGTTCCTTTGCGTCGGGTGGACGGCCCTTAGGACTCCACGCACACGCGGGAGAGCCGACCTAGGTTCCCGAAACAAGAGTTGAGTCGAGGGGTGCCTTCTGCCCATGCTTCTCTCTCCCTCGGAATTCTGCTGGGGCTCACTCCCCGCGTTTGCCCTGAAGCAGAGTTGAAAAGGCTGCCACCCTGTGGAGAGGCATTGAATGAGCTGAAGCCGGGCTTCTTTCCCGGCTTCTTTCTGCCAAATCAGCGTGGAGCCCTTAGCATTCCTAGGCACGCATGGGGCAGTAAGGGTGCGCTTCAGGTAACAAGAGCTGAGTCGAGAGGTGCCTTCTGGCCCGGACTTCTTCTCCCTCGGTTTCACGTGAGGAACCCGTTCCCCAGGCTCTCCCCCCACGGTAGCCTGGAAACTGCTTCCTCCCTCAGAGAGGTGGATGGCAGCTAAAGCACGGTTTCTCTACCGTGTTGTCTCTTCGAGTTCGAACGCTAGCGATTAGGCTTCCATGCGAAAGTGAGGCCGCAGAGCTAGCCTCCTGAAACAGGTGGGGAGTCGTGTGCTGCCTTCGGCCAGGGCCTGAGTCCCACTCGGAAAATGCCTCCGGACTCCCTTGCGGTGCTCTCACGCATTCCCACAGCAAAATGCTTGCACCCTCAGGAACGGCTCTTTTGGCTGAAGCACGGGTTCTCAGCAGAGCTGTTCCTTCGAGTTAGGGGGTTGCCTTCAGGCCTGCACGCACACACGGGGCAACGGTACTAGGCGCGTAAGCAAGAGGTGAGCTGAGAGCTGCCTTCCGCGCCGGCCTTGTTGCTCCCTCGATTTGACGTATGGAACCCGTTCCCCAGGCTCTCAGCTACAGTACACGGTAAACTGCTTCCTCCCACAGACCATGACACAAGTGGGGAGTCGTGCTCTGCTTTCTTCCGGGGCCTGAGTCTCCCACGGAAAATGTTTTGGGACTCCCTTGCCGTTCTCTCACGCAGGCACACAGCAACATGCTTCCAGCCTCGGGAAGGCCTCTTTTCGCTGAAGCAGGAATTCTCTGCAGACTTGTTCCTTCCACTTAGGTGCTTGGCTTTAGGCCTGCTGCAGGCACACACGGGGCAACGGTACCAGCCCCGTAACCCAGGAGGGAGCTGACAGCTGCCTTCTGCACCGGCCTGTTTCTCCATCGAGTTTACGTATGGAACCCGTCCCCAGGCTCTCACCCACAGTGCAGAGTAAACTGCTTCCCCCCACAGACCATGACACCAGTGGGGAGTCGTGCTCGGCCTTCTTCCGGGGCCTGAGTCTCCCGCGGAAAATGGTTGGGGACTCCCTGGCCGTTCTCTCACGCATGCACACAGCAACATGCTTCCAGCCTCGGGAAGGCCTCTTTTCGCGGAAGCAGGAATTCTCCACACACTCGTTCCTTCGACTCAGGGGCTTGGCTTTAGGCCTGCAGGCACACGTACGGGGCAACGGTAACCAGCCTCGTAAACAAGGAGTGAGTTGACAGCTGCCTTCCGCGCCGGCCTGGTTCTGCCTCGATTTTACCTATGGAACCCGCCCCCCAGGCCCTCACCCACACTGCAGCATAAACTGCTTCCTCCCACAGAGAGGTCGGCGGTAGCCAAAGCACGGCTTCTGTACACTGTTGTTTCTTCGAGGTAGAACGCAAGCGATTGGACTTCCGTGCAGAAGTGGGGCCGCAGGGCTAGCTTCCTGAAACAAGTGGGGAGTCGTGTGCTGCCTTCTGCAGCGGCCTGAGGCTCCCACGGGAAATGGTTTGGGACTCCGTTGCAGTGCGCTCACGCATGCGCACAGCAACACGCTTCCAGCCTCAGGAAGGCCTCTTTCCGCTGAAGCAGGAATTCTCTGCAGACTTGTTCCTTCCACTTAGGTGCTTGGCTTTAGGCCTGCTGCAGGCACACACGGGGCAACGGTACCAGCCCCGTAACCCAGGAGGGAGCTGACAGCTGCCTTCTGCACCGGCCTGTTTCTCCATCGAGTTTACGTATGGAACCCGTCCCCAGGCTCTCACCCACAGGGCAGAGTAAACTGCTTCCCCCCACAGACCATGACACCAGTGGGGAGTCGTGCTCGGCCTTCTTCCGGGGCCTGAGTCTCCCACGGAAAATGGTTGGGGACTCCCTTGCCGTTCTCTCACGCATGCACGCAGCAAAATGCTTCCAGCCTCGGGAAGGCCTCTTTTCGCGGAAGCAGGAATTCTCTACACACTTGTCCCTCCGACTTAGGGGCTTGGCTTTAGGCCTGCAGGCACACCCGGGGCAAGGGGACCGGCCTCCTCCACAAGAGGTGAGTTGAGAGCGGCCTTCCGCACCGGCCTGTTTCTCGCTCCATTTCACGGATGGGGCCCTTTCCCCCGTCTCTCCCACACGAGCACTGTGAAATTCCTCTGGCTTCAGGAACGGCAACGTTAACTAAAGCGCAGGAACCCTCTAGCATTGATTCTTGGGGTTAGTAGCCCGGTAACCAGGCATCCAGGCACCCAGGGCAGGGCAGGGCGGATCTCCGAAAACGACAGCGGAGTCGACAGCAGCCTTCCTTACAGGCCTGCTTCTCACTCCGGGTTCCGTTTGGGTTCCATTTCTCATGCGTTCCCAGAAACACACACGAGATGAAGTTCACGCTCAGGAAGGGCGATCTGTGCCGAGGCACGGGTTCTCTCCAGTGTTGTTCCTTTGCGTCGGGTGGACGGCCCTTAGGACTCCACGCACACGCGGGAGAGCCGACCTAGGTTCCCGAAACAAGAGTTGAGTCGAGGGGTGCCTTCTGCCCATGCTTCTCTCTCCCTCGGAATTCTGCTGGGGCTCACTCCCCGCGTTTGCCCTGAAGCAGAGTTGAAAAGGCTGCCACCCTGTGGAGAGGCATTGAATGAGCTGAAGCCGGGCTTCTTTCCCGGCTTCTTTCTGCCAAATCAGCGTGGAGCCCTTAGCATTCCTAGGCACGCATGGGGCAGTAAGGGTGCGCTTCAGGTAACAAGAGCTGAGTCGAGGGGTGCCTTCTGGCCCGGACTTCTTCTCCCTCGGTTTCACGTGAGGAACCCGTTCCCCAGGCTCTCCCCCCACGGTAGCCTGGAAACTGCTTCCTCCCTCAGAGAGGTGGATGGCAGCTAAAGCACGGTTTCTCTACCGTGTTGTCTCTTCGAGTTCGAACGCTAGCGATTAGGCTTCCATGCGAAAGTGAGGCCGCAGAGCTAGCCTCCTGAAACAGGTGGGGAGTCGTGTGCTGCCTTCGGCCAGGGCCTGAGTCCCACTCGGAAAATGCCTCCGGACTCCCTTGCGGTGCTCTCACGCATTCCCACAGCAAAATGCTTGCACCCTCAGGAACGGCTCTTTTGGCTGAAGCACGGGTTCTCAGCAGAGCTGTTCCTTCGAGTTAGGGGGTTGCCTTCAGGCCTGCACGCACACACGGGGCAACGGTACTAGGCGCGTAAGCAAGAGGTGAGCTGAGAGCTGCCTTCCGCGCCGGCCTTGTTGCTCCCTCGATTTGACGTATGGAACCCGTTCCCCAGGCTCTCAGCTACAGTACACGGTAAACTGCTTCCTCCCACAGACCATGACACAAGTGGGGAGTCGTGCTCTGCTTTCTTCCGGGGCCTGAGTCTCCCACGGAAAATGTTTTGGGACTCCCTTGCCGTTCTCTCACGCAGGCACACAGCAACATGCTTCCAGCCTCGGGAAGGCCTCTTTTCGCTGAAGCAGGAATTCTCTGCAGACTTGTTCCTTCCACTTAGGTGCTTGGCTTTAGGCCTGCTGCAGGCACACACGGGGCAACGGTACCAGCCCCGTAACCCAGGAGGGAGCTGACAGCTGCCTTCTGCACCGGCCTGTTTCTCCATCGAGTTTACGTATGGAACCCGTCCCCAGGCTCTCACCCACAGGGCAGAGTAAACTGCTTCCCCCCACAGACCATGACACCAGTGGGGAGTCGTGCTCGGCCTTCTTCCGGGGCCTGAGTCTCCCGCGGAAAATGGTTGGGGACTCCCTGGCCGTTCTCTCACGCATGCACACAGCAACATGCTTCCAGCCTCGGGAAGGCCTCTTTTCGCGGAAGCAGGAATTCTCCACACACTCGTTCCTTCGACTCAGGGGCTTGGCTTTAGGCCTGCAGGCACACGTACGGGGCAACGGTAACCAGCCTCGTAAACAAGGAGTGAGTTGACAGCTGCCTTCCGCGCCGGCCTGGTTCTGCCTCGATTTTACCTATGGAACCCGCCCCCCAGGCCCTCACCCACACTGCAGCATAAACTGCTTCCTCCCACAGAGAGGTCGGCGGTAGCCAAAGCACGGCTTCTGTACACTGTTGTTTCTTCGAGGTAGAACGCAAGCGATTGGACTTCCGTGCAGAAGTGGGGCCGCAGGGCTAGCTTCCTGAAACAAGTGGGGAGTCGTGTGCTGCCTTCTGCAGCGGCCTGAGGCTCCCACGGAAAATGGTTTGGGACTCCGTTGCAGTGCGCTCACGCATGCGCACAGCAACACGCTTCCAGCCTCAGGAAGGCCTCTTTCCGCTGAAGCAGGAATTCTCTGCAGACTTGTTCCTTCCACTTAGGTGCTTGGCTTTAGGCCTGCTGCAGGCACACACGGGGCAACGGTACCAGCCCCGTAACCCAGGAGGGAGCTGACAGCTGCCTTCTGCACCGGCCTGTTTCTCCATCGAGTTTACGTATGGAACCCGTCCCCAGGCTCTCACCCACAGGGCAGAGTAAACTGCTTCCCCCCACAGACCATGACACCAGTGGGGAGTCGTGCTCGGCCTTCTTCCGGGGCCTGAGTCTCCCGCGGAAAATGGTTGGAGACTCCCTTGCCGTTCTCTCACGCATGCACGCAGCAACATGCTTCCAGCCTCGGGAAGGCCTCTTTTCGCGGAAGCAGGAATTCTCCACACACTCGTTCCTCCGACTCAGGGGCTTGGCTTTAGGCCTGCAGGCACACCCGGGGCAAGGGGACCGGCCTCCTCCACAAGAGGTGAGTTGAGAGCGGCCTTCCGCACCGGCCTGTTTCTCGCTCCATTTCACGGATGGGGCCCTTTCCCCCGTCTCTCCCACACGAGCACTGTGAAATTCCTCTGGCTTCAGGAACGGCAATGTTAACTAAAGCGCAGGAACCCTCTAGCATTGATTCTTGGGGTTAGTAGCCCGGTAACCAGGCATCCAGGCACCCAGGGCAGGGCAGGGCGGATCTCCGAAAACGACAGCGGAGTCGACAGCAGCCTTCCTTACAGGCCTGCTTCTCACTCCGGGTTCCGTTTGGGTTCCATTTCTCATGCGTTCCCAGAAACACACACGAGATGAAGTTCACGCTCAGGAAGGGCGATCTGTGCCGAGGCACGGGTTCTCTCCAGTGTTGTTCCTTTGCGTCGGGTGGACGGCCCTTAGGACTCCACGCACACGCGGGAGAGCCGACCTAGGTTCCCGAAACAAGAGTTGAGTCGAGGGGTGCCTTCTGCCCATGCTTCTCTCTCCCTCGGAATTCTGCTGGGGCTCACTCCCCGCGTTTGCCCTGAAGCAGAGTTGAAAAGGCTGCCACCCTGTGGAGAGGCATTGAATGAGCTGAAGCCGGGCTTCTTTCCCGGCTTCTTTCTGCCAAATCAGCGTGGAGCCCTTAGCATTCCTAGGCACGCATGGGGCAGTAAGGGTGCGCTTCAGGTAACAAGAGCTGAGTCGAGAGGTGCCTTCTGGCCCGGACTTCTTCTCCCTCGGTTTCACGTGAGGAACCCGTTCCCCAGGCTCTCCCCCCACGGTAGCCTGGAAACTGCTTCCTCCCTCAGAGAGGTGGATGGCAGCTAAAGCACGGTTTCTCTACCGTGTTGTCTCTTCGAGTTCGAACGCTAGCGATTAGGCTTCCATGCGAAAGTGAGGCCGCAGAGCTAGCCTCCTGAAACAGGTGGGGAGTCGTGTGCTGCCTTCGGCCAGGGCCTGAGTCCCACTCGGAAAATGCCTCCGGACTCCCTTGCGGTGCTCTCACGCATTCCCACAGCAAAATGCTTGCACCCTCAGGAACGGCTCTTTTGGCTGAAGCACGGGTTCTCAGCAGAGCTGTTCCTTCGAGTTAGGGGGTTGCCTTCAGGCCTGCACGCACACACGGGGCAACGGTACTAGGCGCGTAAGCAAGAGGTGAGCTGAGAGCTGCCTTCCGCGCCGGCCTTGTTGCTCCCTCGATTTGACGTATGGAACCCGTTCCCCAGGCTCTCAGCTACAGTACACGGTAAACTGCTTCCTCCCACAGACCATGACACAAGTGGGGAGTCGTGCTCTGCTTTCTTCCGGGGCCTGAGTCTCCCACGGAAAATGTTTTGGGACTCCCTTGCCGTTCTCTCACGCAGGCACACAGCAACATGCTTCCAGCCTCGGGAAGGCCTCTTTTCGCTGAAGCAGGAATTCTCTGCAGACTTGTTCCTTCCACTTAGGTGCTTGGCTTTAGGCCTGCTGCAGGCACACACGGGGCAACGGTACCAGCCCCGTAACCCAGGAGGGAGCTGACAGCTGCCTTCTGCACCGGCCTGTTTCTCCATCGAGTTTACGTATGGAACCCGTCCCCAGGCTCTCACCCACAGGGCAGAGTAAACTGCTTCCCCCCACAGACCATGACACCAGTGGGGAGTCGTGCTCGGCCTTCTTCCGGGGCCTGAGTCTCCCGCGGAAAATGGTTGGGGACTCCCTGGCCGTTCTCTCACGCATGCACACAGCAACATGCTTCCAGCCTCGGGAAGGCCTCTTTTCGCGGAAGCAGGAATTCTCCACACACTCGTTCCTTCGACTCAGGGGCTTGGCTTTAGGCCTGCAGGCACACGTACGGGGCAACGGTAACCAGCCTCGTAAACAAGGAGTGAGTTGACAGCTGCCTTCCGCGCCGGCCTGGTTCTGCCTCGATTTTACCTATGGAACCCGCCCCCCAGGCCCTCACCCACACTGCAGCATAAACTGCTTCCTCCCACAGAGAGGTCGGCGGTAGCCAAAGCACGGCTTCTGTACACTGTTGTTTCTTCGAGGTAGAACGCAAGCGATTGGACTTCCGTGCAGAAGTGGGGCCGCAGGGCTAGCTTCCTGAAACAAGTGGGGAGTCGTGTGCTGCCTTCTGCAGCGGCCTGAGGCTCCCACGGAAAATGGTTTGGGACTCCGTTGCAGTGCGCTCACGCATGCGCACAGCAACACGCTTCCAGCCTCAGGAAGGCCTCTTTCCGCTGAAGCAGGAATTCTCTGCAGACTTGTAACTTCCACTTAGGTGCTTGGCTTTAGGCCTGCTGCAGGCACACACGGGGCAACGGTACCAGCCCCGTAACCCAGGAGGGAGCTGACAGCTGCCTTCTGCACCGGCCTGTTTCTCCATCGAGTTTACGTATGGAACCCGTCCCCAGGCTCTCACCCACAGGGCAGAGTAAACTGCTTCCCCCCACAGACCATGACACCAGTGGGGAGTCGTGCTCGGCCTTCTTCCGGGGCCTGAGTCTCCCGCGGAAAATGGTTGGAGACTCCCTTGCCGTTCTCTCACGCATGCACGCAGCAACATGCTTCCAGCCTCGGGAAGGCCTCTTTTCGCGGAAGCAGGAATTCTCCACACACTCGTTCCTCCGACTCAGGGGCTTGGCTTTAGGCCTGCAGGCACACCCGGGGCAAGGGGACCGGCCTCCTCCACAAGAGGTGAGTTGAGAGCGGCCTTCCGCACCGGCCTGTTTCTCGCTCCATTTCACGGATGGGGCCCTTTCCCCCGTCTCTCCCACACGAGCACTGTGAAATTCCTCTGGCTTCAGGAACGGCAATGTTAACTAAAGCGCAGGAACCCTCTAGCATTGATTCTTGGGGTTAGTAGCCCGGTAACCAGGCATCCAGGCACCCAGGGCAGGGCAGGGCGGATCTCCGAAAACGACAGCGGAGTCGACAGCAGCCTTCCTTACAGGCCTGCTTCTCACTCCGGGTTCCGTTTGGGTTCCATTTCTCATGCGTTCCCAGAAACACACACGAGATGAAGTTCACGCTCAGGAAGGGCGATCTGTGCCGAGGCACGGGTTCTCTCCAGTGTTGTTCCTTTGCGTCGGGTGGACGGCCCTTAGGACTCCACGCACACGCGGGAGAGCCGACCTAGGTTCCCGAAACAAGAGTTGAGTCGAGGGGTGCCTTCTGCCCATGCTTCTCTCTCCCTCGGAATTCTGCTGGGGCTCACTCCCCGCGTTTGCCCTGAAGCAGAGTTGAAAAGGCTGCCACCCTGTGGAGAGGCATTGAATGAGCTGAAGCCGGGCTTCTTTCCCGGCTTCTTTCTGCCAAATCAGCGTGGAGCCCTTAGCATTCCTAGGCACGCATGGGGCAGTAAGGGTGCGCTTCAGGTAACAAGAGCTGAGTCGAGAGGTGCCTTCTGGCCCGGACTTCTTCTCCCTCGGTTTCACGTGAGGAACCCGTTCCCCAGGCTCTCCCCCCACGGTAGCCTGGAAACTGCTTCCTCCCTCAGAGAGGTGGATGGCAGCTAAAGCACGGTTTCT
Organism: Mirounga angustirostris; assembly: GCF_029215605.1. Taxonomy (NCBI): domain Eukaryota; kingdom Metazoa; phylum Chordata; class Mammalia; order Carnivora; family Phocidae; genus Mirounga; species Mirounga angustirostris. The sequence continues at coordinate 141,868 of NW_026991803.1, read as the reverse complement.
CTACCGTGTTGTCTCTTCGAGTTCGAACGCTAGCGATTAGGCTTCCATGCGAAAGTGAGGCCGCAGAGCTAGCCTCCTGAAACAGGTGGGGAGTCGTGTGCTGCCTTCGGCCAGGGCCTGAGTCCCACTCGGAAAATGCCTCCGGACTCCCTTGCGGTGCTCTCACGCATTCCCACAGCAAAATGCTTGCACCCTCAGGAACGGCTCTTTTGGCTGAAGCACGGGTTCTCAGCAGAGCTGTTCCTTCGAGTTAGGGGGTTGCCTTCAGGCCTGCACGCACACACGGGGCAACGGTACTAGGCGCGTAAGCAAGAGGTGAGCTGAGAGCTGCCTTCCGCGCCGGCCTTGTTGCTCCCTCGATTTGACGTATGGAACCCGTTCCCCAGGCTCTCAGCTACAGTACACGGTAAACTGCTTCCTCCCACAGACCATGACACAAGTGGGGAGTCGTGCTCTGCTTTCTTCCGGGGCCTGAGTCTCCCACGGAAAATGTTTTGGGACTCCCTTGCCGTTCTCTCACGCAGGCACACAGCAACATGCTTCCAGCCTCGGGAAGGCCTCTTTTCGCTGAAGCAGGAATTCTCTGCAGACTTGTTCCTTCCACTTAGGTGCTTGGCTTTAGGCCTGCTGCAGGCACACACGGGGCAACGGTACCAGCCCCGTAACCCAGGAGGGAGCTGACAGCTGCCTTCTGCACCGGCCTGTTTCTCCATCGAGTTTACGTATGGAACCCGTCCCCAGGCTCTCACCCACAGTGCAGAGTAAACTGCTTCCCCCCACAGACCATGACACCAGTGGGGAGTCGTGCTCGGCCTTCTTCCGGGGCCTGAGTCTCCCGCGGAAAATGGTTGGGGACTCCCTGGCCGTTCTCTCACGCATGCACACAGCAACATGCTTCCAGCCTCGGGAAGGCCTCTTTTCGCGGAAGCAGGAATTCTCCACACACTCGTTCCTTCGACTCAGGGGCTTGGCTTTAGGCCTGCAGGCACACGTACGGGGCAACGGTAACCAGCCTCGTAAACAAGGAGTGAGTTGACAGCTGCCTTCCGCGCCGGCCTGGTTCTGCCTCGATTTTACCTATGGAACCCGCCCCCCAGGCCCTCACCCACACTGCAGCATAAACTGCTTCCTCCCACAGAGAGGTCGGCGGTAGCCAAAGCACGGCTTCTGTACACTGTTGTTTCTTCGAGGTAGAACGCAAGCGATTGGACTTCCGTGCAGAAGTGGGGCCGCAGGGCTAGCTTCCTGAAACAAGTGGGGAGTCGTGTGCTGCCTTCTGCAGCGGCCTGAGGCTCCCACGGAAAATGGTTTGGGACTCCGTTGCAGTGCGCTCACGCATGCGCACAGCAACACGCTTCCAGCCTCAGGAAGGCCTCTTTCCGCTGAAGCAGGAATTCTCTGCAGACTTGTAACTTCCACTTAGGTGCTTGGCTTTAGGCCTGCTGCAGGCACACACGGGGCAACGGTACCAGCCCCGTAACCCAGGAGGGAGCTGACAGCTGCCTTCTGCACCGGCCTGTTTCTCCATCGAGTTTACGTATGGAACCCGTCCCCAGGCTCTCACCCACAGGGCAGAGTAAACTGCTTCCCCCCACAGACCATGACACCAGTGGGGAGTCGTGCTCGGCCTTCTTCCGGGGCCTGAGTCTCCCGCGGAAAATGGTTGGGGACTCCCTTGCCGTTCTCTCACGCATGCACGCAGCAACATGCTTCCAGCCTCGGGAAGGCCTCTTTTCGCGGAAGCAGGAATTCTCCACACACTCGTTCCTCCGACTCAGGGGCTTGGCTTTAGGCCTGCAGGCACACCCGGGGCAAGGGGACCGGCCTCCTCCACAAGAGGTGAGTTGAGAGCGGCCTTCCGCACCGGCCTGTTTCTCGCTCCATTTCACGGATGGGGCCCTTTCCCCCGTCTCTCCCACACGAGCACTGTGAAATTCCTCTGGCTTCAGGAACGGCAATGTTAACTAAAGCGCAGGAACCCTCTAGCATTGATTCTTGGGGTTAGTAGCCCGGTAACCAGGCATCCAGGCACCCAGGGCAGGGCAGGGCGGATCTCCGAAAACGACAGCGGAGTCGACAGCAGCCTTCCTTACAGGCCTGCTTCTCACTCCGGGTTCCGTTTGGGTTCCATTTCTCATGCGTTCCCAGAAACACACACGAGATGAAGTTCACGCTCAGGAAGGGCGATCTGTGCCGAGGCACGGGTTCTCTCCAGTGTTGTTCCTTTGCGTCGGGTGGACGGCCCTTAGGACTCCACGCACACGCGGGAGAGCCGACCTAGGTTCCCGAAACAAGAGTTGAGTCGAGGGGTGCCTTCTGCCCATGCTTCTCTCTCCCTCGGAATTCTGCTGGGGCTCACTCCCCGCGTTTGCCCTGAAGCAGAGTTGAAAAGGCTGCCACCCTGTGGAGAGGCATTGAATGAGCTGAAGCCGGGCTTCTTTCCCGGCTTCTTTCTGCCAAATCAGCGTGGAGCCCTTAGCATTCCTAGGCACGCATGGGGCAGTAAGGGTGCGCTTCAGGTAACAAGAGCTGAGTCGAGAGGTGCCTTCTGGCCCGGACTTCTTCTCCCTCGGTTTCACGTGAGGAACCCGTTCCCCAGGCTCTCCCCCCACGGTAGCCTGGAAACTGCTTCCTCCCTCAGAGAGGTGGATGGCAGCTAAAGCACGGTTTCTCTACCGTGTTGTCTCTTCGAGTTCGAACGCTAGCGATTAGGCTTCCATGCGAAAGTGAGGCCGCAGAGCTAGCCTCCTGAAACAGGTGGGGAGTCGTGTGCTGCCTTCGGCCAGGGCCTGAGTCCCACTCGGAAAATGCCTCCGGACTCCCTTGCGGTGCTCTCACGCATTCCCACAGCAAAATGCTTGCACCCTCAGGAACGGCTCTTTTGGCTGAAGCACGGGTTCTCAGCAGAGCTGTTCCTTCGAGTTAGGGGGTTGCCTTCAGGCCTGCACGCACACACGGGGCAACGGTACTAGGCGCGTAAGCAAGAGGTGAGCTGAGAGCTGCCTTCCGCGCCGGCCTTGTTGCTCCCTCGATTTGACGTATGGAACCCGTTCCCCAGGCTCTCAGCTACAGTACACGGTAAACTGCTTCCTCCCACAGACCATGACACAAGTGGGGAGTCGTGCTCTGCTTTCTTCCGGGGCCTGAGTCTCCCACGGAAAATGTTTTGGGACTCCCTTGCCGTTCTCTCACGCAGGCACACAGCAACATGCTTCCAGCCTCGGGAAGGCCTCTTTTCGCTGAAGCAGGAATTCTCTGCAGACTTGTTCCTTCCACTTAGGTGCTTGGCTTTAGGCCTGCTGCAGGCACACACGGGGCAACGGTACCAGCCCCGTAACCCAGGAGGGAGCTGACAGCTGCCTTCTGCACCGGCCTGTTTCTCCATCGAGTTTACGTATGGAACCCGTCCCCAGGCTCTCACCCACAGGGCAGAGTAAACTGCTTCCCCCCACAGACCATGACACCAGTGGGGAGTCGTGCTCGGCCTTCTTCCGGGGCCTGAGTCTCCCGCGGAAAATGGTTGGGGACTCCCTGGCCGTTCTCTCACGCATGCACACAGCAACATGCTTCCAGCCTCGGGAAGGCCTCTTTTCGCGGAAGCAGGAATTCTCCACACACTCGTTCCTTCGACTCAGGGGCTTGGCTTTAGGCCTGCAGGCACACGTACGGGGCAACGGTAACCAGCCTCGTAAACAAGGAGTGAGTTGACAGCTGCCTTCCGCGCCGGCCTGGTTCTGCCTCGATTTTACCTATGGAACCCGCCCCCCAGGCCCTCACCCACACTGCAGCATAAACTGCTTCCTCCCACAGAGAGGTCGGCGGTAGCCAAAGCACGGCTTCTGTACACTGTTGTTTCTTCGAGGTAGAACGCAAGCGATTGGACTTCCGTGCAGAAGTGGGGCCGCAGGGCTAGCTTCCTGAAACAAGTGGGGAGTCGTGTGCTGCCTTCTGCAGCGGCCTGAGGCTCCCACGGAAAATGGTTTGGGACTCCGTTGCAGTGCGCTCACGCATGCGCACAGCAACACGCTTCCAGCCTCAGGAAGGCCTCTTTCCGCTGAAGCAGGAATTCTCTGCAGACTTGTTCCTTCCACTTAGGTGCTTGGCTTTAGGCCTGCTGCAGGCACACACGGGGCAACGGTACCAGCCCCGTAACCCAGGAGGGAGCTGACAGCTGCCTTCTGCACCGGCCTGTTTCTCCATCGAGTTTACGTATGGAACCCGTCCCCAGGCTCTCACCCACAGGGCAGAGTAAACTGCTTCCCCCCACAGACCATGACACCAGTGGGGAGTCGTGCTCGGCCTTCTTCCGGGGCCTGAGTCTCCCGCGGAAAATGGTTGGAGACTCCCTTGCCGTTCTCTCACGCATGCACGCAGCAACATGCTTCCAGCCTCGGGAAGGCCTCTTTTCGCGGAAGCAGGAATTCTCCACACACTCGTTCCTTCGACTCAGGGGCTTGGCTTTAGGCCTGCAGGCACACCCGGGGCAAGGGGACCGGCCTCCTCCACAAGAGGTGAGTTGAGAGCGGCCTTCCGCACCGGCCTGTTTCTCGCTCCATTTCACGGATGGGGCCCTTTCCCCCGTCTCTCCCACACGAGCACTGTGAAATTCCTCTGGCTTCAGGAACGGCAATGTTAACTAAAGCGCAGGAACCCTCTAGCATTGATTCTTGGGGTTAGTAGCCCGGTAACCAGGCATCCAGGCACCCAGGGCAGGGCAGGGCGGATCTCCGAAAACGACAGCGGAGTCGACAGCAGCCTTCCTTACAGGCCTGCTTCTCACTCCGGGTTCCGTTTGGGTTCCATTTCTCATGCGTTCCCAGAAACACACACGAGATGAAGTTCACGCTCAGGAAGGGCGATCTGTGCCGAGGCACGGGTTCTCTCCAGTGTTGTTCCTTTGCGTCGGGTGGACGGCCCTTAGGACTCCACGCACACGCGGGAGAGCCGACCTAGGTTCCCGAAACAAGAGTTGAGTCGAGGGGTGCCTTCTGCCCATGCTTCTCTCTCCCTCGGAATTCTGCTGGGGCTCACTCCCCGCGTTTGCCCTGAAGCAGAGTTGAAAAGGCTGCCACCCTGTGGAGAGGCATTGAATGAGCTGAAGCCGGGCTTCTTTCCCGGCTTCTTTCTGCCAAATCAGCGTGGAGCCCTTAGCATTCCTAGGCACGCATGGGGCAGTAAGGGTGCGCTTCAGGTAACAAGAGCTGAGTCGAGAGGTGCCTTCTGGCCCGGACTTCTTCTCCCTCGGTTTCACGTGAGGAACCCGTTCCCCAGGCTCTCCCCCCACGGTAGCCTGGAAACTGCTTCCTCCCTCAGAGAGGTGGATGGCAGCTAAAGCACGGTTTCTCTACCGTGTTGTCTCTTCGAGTTCGAACGCTAGCGATTAGGCTTCCATGCGAAAGTGAGGCCGCAGAGCTAGCCTCCTGAAACAGGTGGGGAGTCGTGTGCTGCCTTCGGCCAGGGCCTGAGTCCCACTCGGAAAATGCCTCCGGACTCCCTTGCGGTGCTCTCACGCATTCCCACAGCAAAATGCTTGCACCCTCAGGAACGGCTCTTTTGGCTGAAGCACGGGTTCTCAGCAGAGCTGTTCCTTCGAGTTAGGGGGTTGCCTTCAGGCCTGCACGCACACACGGGGCAACGGTACTAGGCGCGTAAGCAAGAGGTGAGCTGAGAGCTGCCTTCCGCGCCGGCCTTGTTGCTCCCTCGATTTGACGTATGGAACCCGTTCCCCAGGCTCTCAGCTACAGTACACGGTAAACTGCTTCCTCCCACAGACCATGACACAAGTGGGGAGTCGTGCTCTGCTTTCTTCCGGGGCCTGAGTCTCCCACGGAAAATGTTTTGGGACTCCCTTGCCGTTCTCTCACGCAGGCACACAGCAACATGCTTCCAGCCTCGGGAAGGCCTCTTTTCGCTGAAGCAGGAATTCTCTGCAGACTTGTTCCTTCCACTTAGGTGCTTGGCTTTAGGCCTGCTGCAGGCACACACGGGGCAACGGTACCAGCCCCGTAACCCAGGAGGGAGCTGACAGCTGCCTTCTGCACCGGCCTGTTTCTCCATCGAGTTTACGTATGGAACCCGTCCCCAGGCTCTCACCCACAGTGCAGAGTAAACTGCTTCCCCCCACAGACCATGACACCAGTGGGGAGTCGTGCTCGGCCTTCTTCCGGGGCCTGAGTCTCCCGCGGAAAATGGTTGGGGACTCCCTGGCCGTTCTCTCACGCATGCACACAGCAACATGCTTCCAGCCTCGGGAAGGCCTCTTTTCGCGGAAGCAGGAATTCTCCACACACTCGTTCCTTCGACTCAGGGGCTTGGCTTTAGGCCTGCAGGCACACGTACGGGGCAACGGTAACCAGCCTCGTAAACAAGGAGTGAGTTGACAGCTGCCTTCCGCGCCGGCCTGGTTCTGCCTCGATTTTACCTATGGAACCCGCCCCCCAGGCCCTCACCCACACTGCAGCATAAACTGCTTCCTCCCACAGAGAGGTCGGCGGTAGCCAAAGCACGGCTTCTGTACACTGTTGTTTCTTCGAGGTAGAACGCAAGCGATTGGACTTCCGTGCAGAAGTGGGGCCGCAGGGCTAGCTTCCTGAAACAAGTGGGGAGTCGTGTGCTGCCTTCTGCAGCGGCCTGAGGCTCCCACGGAAAATGGTTTGGGACTCCGTTGCAGTGCGCTCACGCATGCGCACAGCAACACGCTTCCAGCCTCAGGAAGGCCTCTTTCCGCTGAAGCAGGAATTCTCTGCAGACTTGTTCCTTCCACTTAGGTGCTTGGCTTTAGGCCTGCTGCAGGCACACACGGGGCAACGGTACCAGCCCCGTAACCCAGGAGGGAGCTGACAGCTGCCTTCTGCACCGGCCTGTTTCTCCATCGAGTTTACGTATGGAACCCGTCCCCAGGCTCTCACCCACAGGGCAGAGTAAACTGCTTCCCCCCACAGACCATGACACCAGTGGGGAGTCGTGCTCGGCCTTCTTCCGGGGCCTGAGTCTCCCGCGGAAAATGGTTGGGGACTCCCTTGCCGTTCTCTCACGCATGCACGCAGCAAAATGCTTCCAGCCTCGGGAAGGCCTCTTTTCGCTGAAGCAGGAATTCTCTACACACTTGTCCCTCCGACTTAGGGGCTTGGCTTTAGGCCTGCAGGCACACCCGGGGCAAGGGGACCGGCCTCCTCCACAAGAGGTGAGTTGAGAGCGGCCTTCCGCACCGGCCTGTTTCTCGCTCCATTTCACGGATGGGGCCCTTTCCCCCGTCTCTCCCACACGAGCACTGTGAAATTCCTCTGGCTTCAGGAACGGCAATGTTAACTAAAGCGCAGGAACCCTCTAGCATTGATTCTTGGGGTTAGTAGCCCGGTAACCAGGCATCCAGGCACCCAGGGCAGGGCAGGGCGGATCTCCGAAAACGACAGCGGAGTCGACAGCAGCCTTCCTTACAGGCCTGCTTCTCACTCCGGGTTCCGTTTGGGTTCCATTTCTCATGCGTTCCCAGAAACACACACGAGATGAAGTTCACGCTCAGGAAGGGCGATCTGTGCCGAGGCACGGGTTCTCTCCAGTGTTGTTCCTTTGCGTCGGGTGGACGGCCCTTAGGACTCCACGCACACGCGGGAGAGCCGACCTAGGTTCCCGAAACAAGAGTTGAGTCGAGGGGTGCCTTCTGCCCATGCTTCTCTCTCCCTCGGAATTCTGCTGGGGCTCACTCCCCGCGTTTGCCCTGAAGCAGAGTTGAAAAGGCTGCCACCCTGTGGAGAGGCATTGAATGAGCTGAAGCCGGGCTTCTTTCCCGGCTTCTTTCTGCCAAATCAGCGTGGAGCCCTTAGCATTCCTAGGCACGCATGGGGCAGTAAGGGTGCGCTTCAGGTAACAAGAGCTGAGTCGAGAGGTGCCTTCTGGCCCGGACTTCTTCTCCCTCGGTTTCACGTGAGGAACCCGTTCCCCAGGCTCTCCCCCCACGGTAGCCTGGAAACTGCTTCCTCCCTCAGAGAGGTGGATGGCAGCTAAAGCACGGTTTCTCTACCGTGTTGTCTCTTCGAGTTCGAACGCTAGCGATTAGGCTTCCATGCGAAAGTGAGGCCGCAGAGCTAGCCTCCTGAAACAGGTGGGGAGTCGTGTGCTGCCTTCGGCCAGGGCCTGAGTCCCACTCGGAAAATGCCTCCGGACTCCCTTGCGGTGCTCTCACGCATTCCCACAGCAAAATGCTTGCACCCTCAGGAACGGCTCTTTTGGCTGAAGCACGGGTTCTCAGCAGAGCTGTTCCTTCGAGTTAGGGGGTTGCCTTCAGGCCTGCACGCACACACGGGGCAACGGTACTAGGCGCGTAAGCAAGAGGTGAGCTGAGAGCTGCCTTCCGCGCCGGCCTTGTTGCTCCCTCGATTTGACGTATGGAACCCGTTCCCCAGGCTCTCAGCTACAGTACACGGTAAACTGCTTCCTCCCACAGACCATGACACAAGTGGGGAGTCGTGCTCTGCTTTCTTCCGGGGCCTGAGTCTCCCACGGAAAATGTTTTGGGACTCCCTTGCCGTTCTCTCACGCAGGCACACAGCAACATGCTTCCAGCCTCGGGAAGGCCTCTTTTCGCTGAAGCAGGAATTCTCTGCAGACTTGTTCCTTCCACTTAGGTGCTTGGCTTTAGGCCTGCTGCAGGCACACACGGGGCAACGGTACCAGCCCCGTAACCCAGGAGGGAGCTGACAGCTGCCTTCTGCACCGGCCTGTTTCTCCATCGAGTTTACGTATGGAACCCGTCCCCAGGCTCTCACCCACAGTGCAGAGTAAACTGCTTCCCCCCACAGACCATGACACCAGTGGGGAGTCGTGCTCGGCCTTCTTCCGGGGCCTGAGTCTCCCGCGGAAAATGGTTGGGGACTCCCTGGCCGTTCTCTCACGCATGCACACAGCAACATGCTTCCAGCCTCGGGAAGGCCTCTTTTCGCGGAAGCAGGAATTCTCCACACACTCGTTCCTTCGACTCAGGGGCTTGGCTTTAGGCCTGCAGGCACACGTACGGGGCAACGGTAACCAGCCTCGTAAACAAGGAGTGAGTTGACAGCTGCCTTCCGCGCCGGCCTGGTTCTGCCTCGATTTTACCTATGGAACCCGCCCCCCAGGCCCTCACCCACACTGCAGCATAAACTGCTTCCTCCCACAGAGAGGTCGGCGGTAGCCAAAGCACGGCTTCTGTACACTGTTGTTTCTTCGAGGTAGAACGCAAGCGATTGGACTTCCGTGCAGAAGTGGGGCCGCAGGGCTAGCTTCCTGAAACAAGTGGGGAGTCGTGTGCTGCCTTCTGCAGCGGCCTGAGGCTCCCACGGAAAATGGTTTGGGACTCCGTTGCAGTGCGCTCACGCATGCGCACAGCAACACGCTTCCAGCCTCAGGAAGGCCTCTTTCCGCTGAAGCAGGAATTCTCTGCAGACTTGTTCCTTCCACTTAGGTGCTTGGCTTTAGGCCTGCTGCAGGCACACACGGGGCAACGGTACCAGCCCCGTAACCCAGGAGGGAGCTGACAGCTGCCTTCTGCACCGGCCTGTTTCTCCATCGAGTTTACGTATGGAACCCGTCCCCAGGCTCTCACCCACAGGGCAGAGTAAACTGCTTCCCCCCACAGACCATGACACCAGTGGGGAGTCGTGCTCGGCCTTCTTCCGGGGCCTGAGTCTCCCACGGAAAATGGTTGGGGACTCCCTTGCCGTTCTCTCACGCATGCACGCAGCAAAATGCTTCCAGCCTCGGGAAGGCCTCTTTTCGCTGAAGCAGGAATTCTCCACACACTCGTCCCTCCGACTCAGGGGCTTGGCTTTAGGCCTGCAGGCACACCCGGGGCAAGGGGACCGGCCTCCTCCACAAGAGGTGAGTTGAGAGCGGCCTTCCGCACCGGCCTGTTTCTCGCTCCATTTCACGGATGGGGCCCTTTCCCCCGTCTCTCCCACACGAGCGCTGTGAAATTCCTCTGGCTTCAGGAACGGCAATGTTAACTAAAGCGCAGGAACCCTCTAGCATTGATTCTTGGGGTTAGTAGCCCGGTAACCAGGCATCCAGGCACCCAGGGCAGGGCAGGGCGGATCTCCGAAAACGACAGCGGAGTCGACAGCAGCCTTCCTTACAGGCCTGCTTCTCACTCCGGGTTCCGTTTGGGTTCCATTTCTCATGCGTTCCCAGAAACACACACGAGATGAAGTTCACGCTCAGGAAGGGCGATCTGTGCCGAGGCACGGGTTCTCTCCAGTGTTGTTCCTTTGCGTCGGGTGGACGGCCCTTAGGACTCCACGCACACGCGGGAGAGCCGACCTAGGTTCCCGAAACAAGAGTTGAGTCGAGGGGTGCCTTCTGCCCATGCTTCTCTCTCCCTCGGAATTCTGCTGGGGCTCACTCCCCGCGTTTGCCCTGAAGCAGAGTTGAAAAGGCTGCCACCCTGTGGAGAGGCATTGAATGAGCTGAAGCCGGGCTTCTTTCCCGGCTTCTTTCTGCCAAATCAGCGTGGAGCCCTTAGCATTCCTAGGCACGCATGGGGCAGTAAGGGTGCGCTTCAGGTAACAAGAGCTGAGTCGAGGGGTGCCTTCTGGCCCGGACTTCTTCTCCCTCGGTTTCACGTGAGGAACCCGTTCCCCAGGCTCTCCCCCCACGGTAGCCTGGAAACTGCTTCCTCCCTCAGAGAGGTGGATGGCAGCTAAAGCACGGTTTCTCTACCGTGTTGTCTCTTCGAGTTCGAACGCTAGCGATTAGGCTTCCATGCGAAAGTGAGGCCGCAGAGCTAGCCTCCTGAAACAGGTGGGGAGTCGTGTGCTGCCTTCGGCCAGGGCCTGAGTCCCACTCGGAAAATGCCTCCGGACTCCCTTGCGGTGCTCTCACGCATTCCCACAGCAAAATGCTTGCACCCTCAGGAACGGCTCTTTTGGCTGAAGCACGGGTTCTCAGCAGAGCTGTTCCTTCGAGTTAGGGGGTTGCCTTCAGGCCTGCACGCACACACGGGGCAACGGTACTAGGCGCGTAAGCAAGAGGTGAGCTGAGAGCTGCCTTCCGCGCCGGCCTTGTTGCTCCCTCGATTTGACGTATGGAACCCGTTCCCCAGGCTCTCAGCTACAGTACACGGTAAACTGCTTCCTCCCACAGACCATGACACAAGTGGGGAGTCGTGCTCTGCTTTCTTCCGGGGCCTGAGTCTCCCACGGAAAATGTTTTGGGACTCCCTTGCCGTTCTCTCACGCAGGCACACAGCAACATGCTTCCAGCCTCGGGAAGGCCTCTTTTCGCTGAAGCAGGAATTCTCTGCAGACTTGTTCCTTCCACTTAGGTGCTTGGCTTTAGGCCTGCTGCAGGCACACACGGGGCAACGGTACCAGCCCCGTAACCCAGGAGGGAGCTGACAGCTGCCTTCTGCACCGGCCTGTTTCTCCATCGAGTTTACGTATGGAACCCGTCCCCAGGCTCTCACCCACAGTGCAGAGTAAACTGCTTCCCCCCACAGACCATGACACCAGTGGGGAGTCGTGCTCGGCCTTCTTCCGGGGCCTGAGTCTCCCGCGGAAAATGGTTGGGGACTCCCTGGCCGTTCTCTCACGCATGCACACAGCAACATGCTTCCAGCCTCGGGAAGGCCTCTTTTCGCGGAAGCAGGAATTCTCCACACACTCGTTCCTTCGACTCAGGGGCTTGGCTTTAGGCCTGCAGGCACACGTACGGGGCAACGGTAACCAGCCTCGTAAACAAGGAGTGAGTTGACAGCTGCCTTCCGCGCCGGCCTGGTTCTGCCTCGATTTTACCTATGGAACCCGCCCCCCAGGCCCTCACCCACACTGCAGCATAAACTGCTTCCTCCCACAGAGAGGTCGGCGGTAGCCAAAGCACGGCTTCTGTACACTGTTGTTTCTTCGAGGTAGAACGCAAGCGATTGGACTTCCGTGCAGAAGTGGGGCCGCAGGGCTAGCTTCCTGAAACAAGTGGGGAGTCGTGTGCTGCCTTCTGCAGCGGCCTGAGGCTCCCACGGAAAATGGTTTGGGACTCCGTTGCAGTGCGCTCACGCATGCGCACAGCAACACGCTTCCAGCCTCAGGAAGGCCTCTTTCCGCTGAAGCAGGAATTCTCTGCAGACTTGTTCCTTCCACTTAGGTGCTTGGCTTTAGGCCTGCTGCAGGCACACACGGGGCAACGGTACCAGCCCCGTAACCCAGGAGGGAGCTGACAGCTGCCTTCTGCACCGGCCTGTTTCTCCATCGAGTTTACGTATGGAACCCGTCCCCAGGCTCTCACCCACAGGGCAGAGTAAACTGCTTCCCCCCACAGACCATGACACCAGTGGGGAGTCGTGCTCGGCCTTCTTGCGGGGCCTGAGTCTCCCACGGAAAATGGTTGGGGACTCCCTTGCCGTTCTCTCACGCATGCACGCAGCAACATGCTTCCAGCCTCGGGAAGGCCTCTTTTCGCTGAAGCAGGAATTCTCCACACACTCGTCCCTCCGACTCAGGGGCTTGGCTTTAGGCCTGCAGGCACACCCGGGGCAAGGGGACCGGCCTCCTCCACAAGAGGTGAGTTGAGAGCGGCCTTCCGCACCGGCCTGTTTCTCGCTCCATTTCACGGATGGGGCCCTTTCCCCCGTCTCTCCCACACGAGCGCTGTGAAATTCCTCTGGCTTCAGGAACGGCAATGTTAACTAAAGCGCAGGAACCCTCTAGCATTGATTCTTGGGGTTAGTAGCCCGGTAACCAGGCATCCAGGCACCCAGGGCAGGGCAGGGCGGATCTCCGAAAACGACAGCGGAGTCGACAGCAGCCTTCCTTACAGGCCTGCTTCTCACTCCGGGTTCCGTTTGGGTTCCATTTCTCATGCGTTCCCAGAAACACACACGAGATGAAGTTCACGCTCAGGAAGGGCGATCTGTGCCGAGGCACGGGTTCTCTCCAGTGTTGTTCCTTTGCGTCGGGTGGACGGCCCTTAGGACTCCACGCACACGCGGGAGAGCCGACCTAGGTTCCCGAAACAAGAGTTGAGTCGAGGGGTGCCTTCTGCCCATGCTTCTCTCTCCCTCGGAATTCTGCTGGGGCTCACTCCCCGCGTTTGCCCTGAAGCAGAGTTGAAAAGGCTGCCACCCTGTGGAGAGGCATTGAATGAGCTGAAGCCGGGCTTCTTTCCCGGCTTCTTTCTGCCAAATCAGCGTGGAGCCCTTAGCATTCCTAGGCACGCATGGGGCAGTAAGGGTGCGCTTCAGGTAACAAGAGCTGAGTCGAGGGGTGCCTTCTGGCCCGGACTTCTTCTCCCTCGGTTTCACGTGAGGAACCCGTTCCCCAGGCTCTCCCCCCACGGTAGCCTGGAAACTGCTTCCTCCCTCAGAGAGGTGGATGGCAGCTAAAGCACGGTTTCTCTACCGTGTTGTCTCTTCGAGTTCGAACGCTAGCGATTAGGCTTCCATGCGAAAGTGAGGCCGCAGAGCTAGCCTCCTGAAACAGGTGGGGAGTCGTGTGCTGCCTTCGGCCAGGGCCTGAGTCCCACTCGGAAAATGCCTCCGGACTCCCTTGCGGTGCTCTCACGCATTCCCACAGCAAAATGCTTGCACCCTCAGGAACGGCTCTTTTGGCTGAAGCACGGGTTCTCAGCAGAGCTGTTCCTTCGAGTTAGGGGGTTGCCTTCAGGCCTGCACGCACACACGGGGCAACGGTACTAGGCGCGTAAGCAAGAGGTGAGCTGAGAGCTGCCTTCCGCGCCGGCCTTGTTGCTCCCTCGATTTGACGTATGGAACCCGTTCCCCAGGCTCTCAGCTACAGTACACGGTAAACTGCTTCCTCCCACAGACCATGACACAAGTGGGGAGTCGTGCTCTGCTTTCTTCCGGGGCCTGAGTCTCCCACGGAAAATGTTTTGGGACTCCCTTGCCGTTCTCTCACGCAGGCACACAGCAACATGCTTCCAGCCTCGGGAAGGCCTCTTTTCGCTGAAGCAGGAATTCTCTGCAGACTTGTTCCTTCCACTTAGGTGCTTGGCTTTAGGCCTGCTGCAGGCACACACGGGGCAACGGTACCAGCCCCGTAACCCAGGAGGGAGCTGACAGCTGCCTTCTGCACCGGCCTGTTTCTCCATCGAGTTTACGTATGGAACCCGTCCCCAGGCTCTCACCCACAGTGCAGAGTAAACTGCTTCCCCCCACAGACCATGACACCAGTGGGGAGTCGTGCTCGGCCTTCTTCCGGGGCCTGAGTCTCCCGCGGAAAATGGTTGGGGACTCCCTGGCCGTTCTCTCACGCATGCACACAGCAACATGCTTCCAGCCTCGGGAAGGCCTCTTTTCGCGGAAGCAGGAATTCTCCACACACTCGTTCCTTCGACTCAGGGGCTTGGCTTTAGGCCTGCAGGCACACGTACGGGGCAACGGTAACCAGCCTCGTAAACAAGGAGTGAGTTGACAGCTGCCTTCCGCGCCGGCCTGGTTCTGCCTCGATTTTACCTATGGAACCCGCCCCCCAGGCCCTCACCCACACTGCAGCATAAACTGCTTCCTCCCACAGAGAGGTCGGCGGTAGCCAAAGCACGGCTTCTGTACACTGTTGTTTCTTCGAGGTAGAACGCAAGCGATTGGACTTCCGTGCAGAAGTGGGGCCGCAGGGCTAGCTTCCTGAAACAAGTGGGGAGTCGTGTGCTGCCTTCTGCAGCGGCCTGAGGCTCCCACGGGAAATGGTTTGGGACTCCGTTGCAGTGCGCTCACGCATGCGCACAGCAACACGCTTCCAGCCTCAGGAAGGCCTCTTTCCGCTGAAGCAGGAATTCTCTGCAGACTTGTAACTTCCACTTAGGTGCTTGGCTTTAGGCCTGCTGCAGGCACACACGGGGCAACGGTACCAGCCCCGTAACCCAGGAGGGAGCTGACAGCTGCCTTCTGCACCGGCCTGTTTCTCCATCGAGTTTACGTATGGAACCCGTCCCCAGGCTCTCACCCACAGGGCAGAGTAAACTGCTTCCCCCCACAGACCATGACACCAGTGGGGAGTCGTGCTCGGCCTTCTTCCGGGGCCTGAGTCTCCCGCGGAAAATGGTTGGGGACTCCCTTGCCGTTCTCTCACGCATGCACGCAGCAACATGCTTCCAGCCTCGGGAAGGCCTCTTTTCGCGGAAGCAGGAATTCTCCACACACTCGTTCCTCCGACTCAGGGGCTTGGCTTTAGGCCTGCAGGCACACCCGGGGCAAGGGGACCGGCCTCCTCCACAAGAGGTGAGTTGAGAGCGGCCTTCCGCACCGGCCTGTTTCTCGCTCCATTTCACGGATGGGGCCCTTTCCCCCGTCTCTCCCACACGAGCACTGTGAAATTCCTCTGGCTTCAGGAACGGCAATGTTAACTAAAGCGCAGGAACCCTCTAGCATTGATTCTTGGGGTTAGTAGCCCGGTAACCAGGCATCCAGGCACCCAGGGCAGGGCAGGGCGGATCTCCGAAAACGACAGCGGAGTCGACAGCAGCCTTCCTTACAGGCCTGCTTCTCACTCCGGGTTCCGTTTGGGTTCCATTTCTCATGCGTTCCCAGAAACACACACGAGATGAAGTTCACGCTCAGGAAGGGCGATCTGTGCCGAGGCACGGGTTCTCTCCAGTGTTGTTCCTTTGCGTCGGGTGGACGGCCCTTAGGACTCCACGCACACGCGGGAGAGCCGACCTAGGTTCCCGAAACAAGAGTTGAGTCGAGGGGTGCCTTCTGCCCATGCTTCTCTCTCCCTCGGAATTCTGCTGGGGCTCACTCCCCGCGTTTGCCCTGAAGCAGAGTTGAAAAGGCTGCCACCCTGTGGAGAGGCATTGAATGAGCTGAAGCCGGGCTTCTTTCCCGGCTTCTTTCTGCCAAATCAGCGTGGAGCCCTTAGCATTCCTAGGCACGCATGGGGCAGTAAGGGTGCGCTTCAGGTAACAAGAGCTGAGTCGAGAGGTGCCTTCTGGCCCGGACTTCTTCTCCCTCGGTTTCACGTGAGGAACCCGTTCCCCAGGCTCTCCCCCCACGGTAGCCTGGAAACTGCTTCCTCCCTCAGAGAGGTGGATGGCAGCTAAAGCACGGTTTCTCTACCGTGTTGTCTCTTCGAGTTCGAACGCTAGCGATTAGGCTTCCATGCGAAAGTGAGGCCGCAGAGCTAGCCTCCTGAAACAGGTGGGGAGTCGTGTGCTGCCTTCGGCCAGGGCCTGAGTCCCACTCGGAAAATGCCTCCGGACTCCCTTGCGGTGCTCTCACGCATTCCCACAGCAAAATGCTTGCACCCTCAGGAACGGCTCTTTTGGCTGAAGCACGGGTTCTCAGCAGAGCTGTTCCTTCGAGTTAGGGGGTTGCCTTCAGGCCTGCACGCACACACGGGGCAACGGTACTAGGCGCGTAAGCAAGAGGTGAGCTGAGAGCTGCCTTCCGCGCCGGCCTTGTTGCTCCCTCGATTTGACGTATGGAACCCGTTCCCCAGGCTCTCAGCTACAGTACACGGTAAACTGCTTCCTCCCACAGACCATGACACAAGTGGGGAGTCGTGCTCTGCTTTCTTCCGGGGCCTGAGTCTCCCACGGAAAATGTTTTGGGACTCCCTTGCCGTTCTCTCACGCAGGCACACAGCAACATGCTTCCAGCCTCGGGAAGGCCTCTTTTCGCTGAAGCAGGAATTCTCTGCAGACTTGTTCCTTCCACTTAGGTGCTTGGCTTTAGGCCTGCTGCAGGCACACACGGGGCAACGGTACCAGCCCCGTAACCCAGGAGGGAGCTGACAGCTGCCTTCTGCACCGGCCTGTTTCTCCATCGAGTTTACGTATGGAACCCGTCCCCAGGCTCTCACCCACAGTGCAGAGTAAACTGCTTCCCCCCACAGACCATGACACCAGTGGGGAGTCGTGCTCGGCCTTCTTCCGGGGCCTGAGTCTCCCGCGGAAAATGGTTGGGGACTCCCTGGCCGTTCTCTCACGCATGCACACAGCAACATGCTTCCAGCCTCGGGAAGGCCTCTTTTCGCGGAAGCAGGAATTCTCCACACACTCGTTCCTTCGACTCAGGGGCTTGGCTTTAGGCCTGCAGGCACACGTACGGGGCAACGGTAACCAGCCTCGTAAACAAGGAGTGAGTTGACAGCTGCCTTCCGCGCCGGCCTGGTTCTGCCTCGATTTTACCTATGGAACCCGCCCCCCAGGCCCTCACCCACACTGCAGCATAAACTGCTTCCTCCCACAGAGAGGTCGGCGGTAGCCAAAGCACGGCTTCTGTACACTGTTGTTTCTTCGAGGTAGAACGCAAGCGATTGGACTTCCGTGCAGAAGTGGGGCCGCAGGGCTAGCTTCCTGAAACAAGTGGGGAGTCGTGTGCTGCCTTCTGCAGCGGCCTGAGGCTCCCAAGGGAAATGGTTTGGGACTCCGTTGCAGTGCGCTCACGCATGCGCACAGCAACACGCTTCCAGCCTCAGGAAGGCCTCTTTCCGCTGAAGCAGGAATTCTCTGCAGACTTGTTCCTTCCACTTAGGTGCTTGGCTTTAGGCCTGCTGCAGGCACACACGGGGCAACGGTACCAGCCCCGTAACCCAGGAGGGAGCTGACAGCTGCCTTCTGCACCGGCCTGTTTCTCCATCGAGTTTACGTATGGAACCCGTCCCCAGGCTCTCACCCACAGGGCAGAGTAAACTGCTTCCCCCCACAGACCATGACACCAGTGGGGAGTCGTGCTCGGCCTTCTTCCGGGGCCTGAGTCTCCCGCGGAAAATGGTTGGAGACTCCCTTGCCGTTCTCTCACGCATGCACGCAGCAACATGCTTCCAGCCTCGGGAAGGCCTCTTTTCGCGGAAGCAGGAATTCTCCACACACTCGTTCCTCCGACTCAGGGGCTTGGCTTTAGGCCTGCAGGCACACCCGGGGCAAGGGGACCGGCCTCCTCCACAAGAGGTGAGTTGAGAGCGGCCTTCCGCACCGGCCTGTTTCTCGCTCCATTTCACGGATGGGGCCCTTTCCCCCGTCTCTCCCACACGAGCACTGTGAAATTCCTCTGGCTTCAGGAACGGCAATGTTAACTAAAGCGCAGGAACCCTCTAGCATTGATTCTTGGGGTTAGTAGCCCGGTAACCAGGCATCCAGGCACCCAGGGCAGGGCAGGGCGGATCTCCGAAAACGATAGCGGAGTCGACAGCAGCCTTCCTTACAGGCCTGCTTCTCACTCCGGGTTCCGTTTGGGTTCCATTTCTCATGCGTTCCCAGAAACACACACGAGATGAAGTTCACGCTCAGGAAGGGCGATCTGTGCCGAGGCACGGGTTCTCTCCAGTGTTGTTCCTTTGCGTCGGGTGGACGGCCCTTAGGACTCCACGCACACGCGGGAGAGCCGACCTAGGTTCCCGAAACAAGAGTTGAGTCGAGGGGTGCCTTCTGCCCATGCTTCTCTCTCCCTCGGAATTCTGCTGGGGCTCACTCCCCGCGTTTGCCCTGAAGCAGAGTTGAAAAGGCTGCCACCCTGTGGAGAGGCATTGAATGAGCTGAAGCCGGGCTTCTTTCCCGGCTTCTTTCTGCCAAATCAGCGTGGAGCCCTTAGCATTCCTAGGCACGCATGGGGCAGTAAGGGTGCGCTTCAGGTAACAAGAGCTGAGTCGAGAGGTGCCTTCTGGCCCGGACTTCTTCTCCCTCGGTTTCACGTGAGGAACCCGTTCCCCAGGCTCTCCCCCCACGGTAGCCTGGAAACTGCTTCCTCCCTCAGAGAGGTGGATGGCAGCTAAAGCACGGTTTCTCTACCGTGTTGTCTCTTCGAGTTCGAACGCTAGCGATTAGGCTTCCATGCGAAAGTGAGGCCGCAGAGCTAGCCTCCTGAAACAGGTGGGAAGTCGTGTGCTGCCTTCGGCCAGGGCCTGAGTCCCACTCGGAAAATGCCTCCGGACTCCCTTGCGGTGCTCTCACGCATTCCCACAGCAAAATGCTTGCACCCTCAGGAACGGCTCTTTTGGCTGAAGCACGGGTTCTCAGCAGAGCTGTTCCTTCGAGTTAGGGGGTTGCCTTCAGGCCTGCACGCACACACGGGGCAACGGTACTAGGCGCGTAAGCAAGAGGTGAGCTGAGAGCTGCCTTCCGCGCCGGCCTTGTTGCTCCCTCGATTTGACGTATGGAACCCGTTCCCCAGGCTCTCAGCTACAGTACACGGTAAACTGCTTCCTCCCACAGACCATGACACAAGTGGGGAGTCGTGCTCTGCTTTCTTCCGGGGCCTGAGTCTCCCACGGAAAATGTTTTGGGACTCCCTTGCCGTTCTCTCACGCAGGCACACAGCAACATGCTTCCAGCCTCGGGAAGGCCTCTTTTCGCTGAAGCAGGAATTCTCTGCAGACTTGTTCCTTCCACTTAGGTGCTTGGCTTTAGGCCTGCTGCAGGCACACACGGGGCAACGGTACCAGCCCCGTAACCCAGGAGGGAGCTGACAGCTGCCTTCTGCACCGGCCTGTTTCTCCATCGAGTTTACGTATGGAACCCGTCCCCAGGCTCTCACCCACAGTGCAGAGTAAACTGCTTCCCCCCACAGACCATGACACCAGTGGGGAGTCGTGCTCGGCCTTCTTCCGGGGCCTGAGTCTCCCGCGGAAAATGGTTGGGGACTCCCTGGCCGTTCTCTCACGCATGCACACAGCAACATGCTTCCAGCCTCGGGAAGGCCTCTTTTCGCGGAAGCAGGAATTCTCCACACACTCGTTCCTTCGACTCAGGGGCTTGGCTTTAGGCCTGCAGGCACACGTACGGGGCAACGGTAACCAGCCTCGTAAACAAGGAGTGAGTTGACAGCTGCCTTCCGCGCCGGCCTGGTTCTGCCTCGATTTTACCTATGGAACCCGCCCCCCAGGCCCTCACCCACACTGCAGCATAAACTGCTTCCTCCCACAGAGAGGTCGGCGGTAGCCAAAGCACGGCTTCTGTACACTGTTGTTTCTTCGAGGTAGAACGCAAGCGATTGGACTTCCGTGCAGAAGTGGGGCCGCAGGGCTAGCTTCCTGAAACAAGTGGGGAGTCGTGTGCTGCCTTCTGCAGCGGCCTGAGGCTCCCACGGAAAATGGTTTGGGACTCCGTTGCAGTGCGCTCACGCATGCGCACAGCAACACGCTTCCAGCCTCAGGAAGGCCTCTTTCCGCTGAAGCAGGAATTCTCTGCAGACTTGTTCCTTCCACTTAGGTGCTTGGCTTTAGGCCTGCTGCAGGCACACACGGGGCAACGGTACCAGCCCCGTAACCCAGGAGGGAGCTGACAGCTGCCTTCTGCACCGGCCTGTTTCTCCATCGAGTTTACGTATGGAACCCGTCCCCAGGCTCTCACCCACAGGGCAGAGTAAACTGCTTCCCCCCACAGACCATGACACCAGTGGGGAGTCGTGCTCGGCCTTCTTCCGGGGCCTGAGTCTCCCGCGGAAAATGGTTGGAGACTCCCTTGCCGTTCTCTCACGCATGCACGCAGCAACATGCTTCCAGCCTCGGGAAGGCCTCTTTTCGCGGAAGCAGGAATTCTCCACACACTCGTTCCTCCGACTCAGGGGCTTGGCTTTAGGCCTGCAGGCACACCCGGGGCAAGGGGACCGGCCTCCTCCACAAGAGGTGAGTTGAGAGCGGCCTTCCGCACCGGCCTGTTTCTCGCTCCATTTCACGGATGGGGCCCTTTCCCCCGTCTCTCCCACACGAGCACTGTGAAATTCCTCTGGCTTCAGGAACGGCAATGTTAACTAAAGCGCAGGAACCCTCTAGCATTGATTCTTGGGGTTAGTAGCCCGGTAACCAGGCATCCAGGCACCCAGGGCAGGGCAGGGCGGATCTCCGAAAACGACAGCGGAGTCGACAGCAGCCTTCCTTACAGGCCTGCTTCTCACTCCGGGTTCCGTTTGGGTTCCATTTCTCATGCGTTCCCAGAAACACACACGAGATGAAGTTCACGCTCAGGAAGGGCGATCTGTGCCGAGGCACGGGTTCTCTCCAGTGTTGTTCCTTTGCGTCGGGTGGACGGCCCTTAGGACTCCACGCACACGCGGGAGAGCCGACCTAGGTTCCCGAAACAAGAGTTGAGTCGAGGGGTGCCTTCTGCCCATGCTTCTCTCTCCCTCGGAATTCTGCTGGGGCTCACTCCCCGCGTTTGCCCTGAAGCAGAGTTGAAAAGGCTGCCACCCTGTGGAGAGGCATTGAATGAGCTGAAGCCGGGCTTCTTTCCCGGCTTCTTTCTGCCAAATCAGCGTGGAGCCCTTAGCATTCCTAGGCACGCATGGGGCAGTAAGGGTGCGCTTCAGGTAACAAGAGCTGAGTCGAGAGGTGCCTTCTGGCCCGGACTTCTTCTCCCTCGGTTTCACGTGAGGAACCCGTTCCCCAGGCTCTCCCCCCACGGTAGCCTGGAAACTGCTTCCTCCCTCAGAGAGGTGGATGGCAGCTAAAGCACGGTTTCTCTACCGTGTTGTCTCTTCGAGTTCGAACGCTAGCGATTAGGCTTCCATGCGAAAGTGAGGCCGCAGAGCTAGCCTCCTGAAACAGGTGGGGAGTCGTGTGCTGCCTTCGGCCAGGGCCTGAGTCCCACTCGGAAAATGCCTCCGGACTCCCTTGCGGTGCTCTCACGCATTCCCACAGCAAAATGCTTGCACCCTCAGGAACGGCTCTTTTGGCTGAAGCACGGGTTCTCAGCAGAGCTGTTCCTTCGAGTTAGGGGGTTGCCTTCAGGCCTGCACGCACACACGGGGCAACGGTACTAGGCGCGTAAGCAAGAGGTGAGCTGAGAGCTGCCTTCCGCGCCGGCCTTGTTGCTCCCTCGATTTGACGTATGGAACCCGTTCCCCAGGCTCTCAGCTACAGTACACGGTAAACTGCTTCCTCCCACAGACCATGACACAAGTGGGGAGTCGTGCTCTGCTTTCTTCCGGGGCCTGAGTCTCCCACGGAAAATGTTTTGGGACTCCCTTGCCGTTCTCTCACGCAGGCACACAGCAACATGCTTCCAGCCTCGGGAAGGCCTCTTTTCGCTGAAGCAGGAATTCTCTGCAGACTTGTTCCTTCCACTTAGGTGCTTGGCTTTAGGCCTGCTGCAGGCACACACGGGGCAACGGTACCAGCCCCGTAACCCAGGAGGGAGCTGACAGCTGCCTTCTGCACCGGCCTGTTTCTCCATCGAGTTTACGTATGGAACCCGTCCCCAGGCTCTCACCCACAGTGCAGAGTAAACTGCTTCCCCCCACAGACCATGACACCAGTGGGGAGTCGTGCTCGGCCTTCTTCCGGGGCCTGAGTCTCCCGCGGAAAATGGTTGGGGACTCCCTGGCCGTTCTCTCACGCATGCACACAGCAACATGCTTCCAGCCTCGGGAAGGCCTCTTTTCGCGGAAGCAGGAATTCTCCACACACTCGTTCCTTCGACTCAGGGGCTTGGCTTTAGGCCTGCAGGCACACGTACGGGGCAACGGTAACCAGCCTCGTAAACAAGGAGTGAGTTGACAGCTGCCTTCCGCGCCGGCCTGGTTCTGCCTCGATTTTACCTATGGAACCCGCCCCCCAGGCCCTCACCCACACTGCAGCATAAACTGCTTCCTCCCACAGAGAGGTCGGCGGTAGCCAAAGCACGGCTTCTGTACACTGTTGTTTCTTCGAGGTAGAACGCAAGCGATTGGACTTCCGTGCAGAAGTGGGGCCGCAGGGCTAGCTTCCTGAAACAAGTGGGGAGTCGTGTGCTGCCTTCTGCAGCGGCCTGAGGCTCCCACGGAAAATGGTTTGGGACTCCGTTGCAGTGCGCTCACGCATGCGCACAGCAACACGCTTCCAGCCTCAGGAAGGCCTCTTTCCGCTGAAGCAGGAATTCTCTGCAGACTTGTAACTTCCACTTAGGTGCTTGGCTTTAGGCCTGCTGCAGGCACACACGGGGCAACGGTACCAGCCCCGTAACCCAGGAGGGAGCTGACAGCTGCCTTCTGCACCGGCCTGTTTCTCCATCGAGTTTACGTATGGAACCCGTCCCCAGGCTCTCACCCACAGGGCAGAGTAAACTGCTTCCCCCCACAGACCATGACACCAGTGGGGAGTCGTGCTCGGCCTTCTTCCGGGGCCTGAGTCTCCCGCGGAAAATGGTTGGGGACTCCCTTGCCGTTCTCTCACGCATGCACGCAGCAACATGCTTCCAGCCTCGGGAAGGCCTCTTTTCGCGGAAGCAGGAATTCTCCACACACTCGTTCCTCCGACTCAGGGGCTTGGCTTTAGGCCTGCAGGCACACCCGGGGCAAGGGGACCGGCCTCCTCCACAAGAGGTGAGTTGAGAGCGGCCTTCCGCACCGGCCTGTTTCTCGCTCCATTTCACGGATGGGGCCCTTTCCCCCGTCTCTCCCACACGAGCACTGTGAAATTCCTCTGGCTTCAGGAACGGCAATGTTAACTAAAGCGCAGGAACCCTCTAGCATTGATTCTTGGGGTTAGTAGCCCGGTAACCAGGCATCCAGGCACCCAGGGCAGGGCAGGGCGGATCTCCGAAAACGACAGCGGAGTCGACAGCAGCCTTCCTTACAGGCCTGCTTCTCACTCCGGGTTCCGTTTGGGTTCCATTTCTCATGCGTTCCCAGAAACACACACGAGATGAAGTTCACGCTCAGGAAGGGCGATCTGTGCCGAGGCACGGGTTCTCTCCAGTGTTGTTCCTTTGCGTCGGGTGGACGGCCCTTAGGACTCCACGCACACGCGGGAGAGCCGACCTAGGTTCCCGAAACAAGAGTTGAGTCGAGGGGTGCCTTCTGCCCATGCTTCTCTCTCCCTCGGAATTCTGCTGGGGCTCACTCCCCGCGTTTGCCCTGAAGCAGAGTTGAAAAGGCTGCCACCCTGTGGAGAGGCATTGAATGAGCTGAAGCCGGGCTTCTTTCCCGGCTTCTTTCTGCCAAATCAGCGTGGAGCCCTTAGCATTCCTAGGCACGCATGGGGCAGTAAGGGTGCGCTTCAGGTAACAAGAGCTGAGTCGAGAGGTGCCTTCTGGCCCGGACTTCTTCTCCCTCGGTTTCACGTGAGGAACCCGTTCCCCAGGCTCTCCCCCCACGGTAGCCTGGAAACTGCTTCCTCCCTCAGAGAGGTGGATGGCAGCTAAAGCACGGTTTCTCTACCGTGTTGTCTCTTCGAGTTCGAACGCTAGCGATTAGGCTTCCATGCGAAAGTGAGGCCGCAGAGCTAGCCTCCTGAAACAGGTGGGGAGTCGTGTGCTGCCTTCGGCCAGGGCCTGAGTCCCACTCGGAAAATGCCTCCGGACTCCCTTGCGGTGCTCTCACGCATTCCCACAGCAAAATGCTTGCACCCTCAGGAACGGCTCTTTTGGCTGAAGCACGGGTTCTCAGCAGAGCTGTTCCTTCGAGTTAGGGGGTTGCCTTCAGGCCTGCACGCACACACGGGGCAACGGTACTAGGCGCGTAAGCAAGAGGTGAGCTGAGAGCTGCCTTCCGCGCCGGCCTTGTTGCTCCCTCGATTTGACGTATGGAACCCGTTCCCCAGGCTCTCAGCTACAGTACACGGTAAACTGCTTCCTCCCACAGACCATGACACAAGTGGGGAGTCGTGCTCTGCTTTCTTCCGGGGCCTGAGTCTCCCACGGAAAATGTTTTGGGACTCCCTTGCCGTTCTCTCACGCAGGCACACAGCAACATGCTTCCAGCCTCGGGAAGGCCTCTTTTCGCTGAAGCAGGAATTCTCTGCAGACTTGTTCCTTCCACTTAGGTGCTTGGCTTTAGGCCTGCTGCAGGCACACACGGGGCAACGGTACCAGCCCCGTAACCCAGGAGGGAGCTGACAGCTGCCTTCTGCACCGGCCTGTTTCTCCATCGAGTTTACGTATGGAACCCGTCCCCAGGCTCTCACCCACAGTGCAGAGTAAACTGCTTCCCCCCACAGACCATGACACCAGTGGGGAGTCGTGCTCGGCCTTCTTCCGGGGCCTGAGTCTCCCGCGGAAAATGGTTGGGGACTCCCTGGCCGTTCTCTCACGCATGCACACAGCAACATGCTTCCAGCCTCGGGAAGGCCTCTTTTCGCGGAAGCAGGAATTCTCCACACACTCGTTCCTTCGACTCAGGGGCTTGGCTTTAGGCCTGCAGGCACACGTACGGGGCAACGGTAACCAGCCTCGTAAACAAGGAGTGAGTTGACAGCTGCCTTCCGCGCCGGCCTGGTTCTGCCTCGATTTTACCTATGGAACCCGCCCCCCAGGCCCTCACCCACACTGCAGCATAAACTGCTTCCTCCCACAGAGAGGTCGGCGGTAGCCAAAGCACGGCTTCTGTACACTGTTGTTTCTTCGAGGTAGAACGCAAGCGATTGGACTTCCGTGCAGAAGTGGGGCCGCAGGGCTAGCTTCCTGAAACAAGTGGGGAGTCGTGTGCTGCCTTCTGCAGCGGCCTGAGGCTCCCACGGGAAATGGTTTGGGACTCCGTTGCAGTGCGCTCACGCATGCGCACAGCAACACGCTTCCAGCCTCAGGAAGGCCTCTTTCCGCTGAAGCAGGAATTCTCTGCAGACTTGTTCCTTCCACTTAGGTGCTTGGCTTTAGGCCTGCTGCAGGCACACACGGGGCAACGGTACCAGCCCCGTAACCCAGGAGGGAGCTGACAGCTGCCTTCTGCACCGGCCTGTTTCTCCATCGAGTTTACGTATGGAACCCGTCCCCAGGCTCTCACCCACAGGGCAGAGTAAACTGCTTCCCCCCACAGACCATGACACCAGTGGGGAGTCGTGCTCGGCCTTCTTCCGGGGCCTGAGTCTCCCACGGAAAATGGTTGGGGACTCCCTTGCCGTTCTCTCACGCATGCACGCAGCAAAATGCTTCCAGCCTCGGGAAGGCCTCTTTTCGCGGAAGCAGGAATTCTCTACACACTTGTCCCTCCGACTTAGGGGCTTGGCTTTAGGCCTGCAGGCACACCCGGGGCAAGGGGACCGGCCTCCTCCACAAGAGGTGAGTTGAGAGCGGCCTTCCGCACCGGCCTGTTTCTCGCTCCATTTCACGGATGGGGCCCTTTCCCCCGTCTCTCCCACACGAGCACTGTGAAATTCCTCTGGCTTCAGGAACGGCAACGTTAACTAAAGCGCAGGAACCCTCTAGCATTGATTCTTGGGGTTAGTAGCCCGGTAACCAGGCATCCAGGCACCCAGGGCAGGGCAGGGCGGATCTCCGAAAACGACAGCGGAGTCGACAGCAGCCTTCCTTACAGGCCTGCTTCTCACTCCGGGTTCCGTTTGGGTTCCATTTCTCATGCGTTCCCAGAAACACACACGAGATGAAGTTCACGCTCAGGAAGGGCGATCTGTGCCGAGGCACGGGTTCTCTCCAGTGTTGTTCCTTTGCGTCGGGTGGACGGCCCTTAGGACTCCACGCACACGCGGGAGAGCCGACCTAGGTTCCCGAAACAAGAGTTGAGTCGAGGGGTGCCTTCTGCCCATGCTTCTCTCTCCCTCGGAATTCTGCTGGGGCTCACTCCCCGCGTTTGCCCTGAAGCAGAGTTGAAAAGGCTGCCACCCTGTGGAGAGGCATTGAATGAGCTGAAGCCGGGCTTCTTTCCCGGCTTCTTTCTGCCAAATCAGCGTGGAGCCCTTAGCATTCCTAGGCACGCATGGGGCAGTAAGGGTGCGCTTCAGGTAACAAGAGCTGAGTCGAGGGGTGCCTTCTGGCCCGGACTTCTTCTCCCTCGGTTTCACGTGAGGAACCCGTTCCCCAGGCTCTCCCCCCACGGTAGCCTGGAAACTGCTTCCTCCCTCAGAGAGGTGGATGGCAGCTAAAGCACGGTTTCTCTACCGTGTTGTCTCTTCGAGTTCGAACGCTAGCGATTAGGCTTCCATGCGAAAGTGAGGCCGCAGAGCTAGCCTCCTGAAACAGGTGGGGAGTCGTGTGCTGCCTTCGGCCAGGGCCTGAGTCCCACTCGGAAAATGCCTCCGGACTCCCTTGCGGTGCTCTCACGCATTCCCACAGCAAAATGCTTGCACCCTCAGGAACGGCTCTTTTGGCTGAAGCACGGGTTCTCAGCAGAGCTGTTCCTTCGAGTTAGGGGGTTGCCTTCAGGCCTGCACGCACACACGGGGCAACGGTACTAGGCGCGTAAGCAAGAGGTGAGCTGAGAGCTGCCTTCCGCGCCGGCCTTGTTGCTCCCTCGATTTGACGTATGGAACCCGTTCCCCAGGCTCTCAGCTACAGTACACGGTAAACTGCTTCCTCCCACAGACCATGACACAAGTGGGGAGTCGTGCTCTGCTTTCTTCCGGGGCCTGAGTCTCCCACGGAAAATGTTTTGGGACTCCCTTGCCGTTCTCTCACGCAGGCACACAGCAACATGCTTCCAGCCTCGGGAAGGCCTCTTTTCGCTGAAGCAGGAATTCTCTGCAGACTTGTTCCTTCCACTTAGGTGCTTGGCTTTAGGCCTGCTGCAGGCACACACGGGGCAACGGTACCAGCCCCGTAACCCAGGAGGGAGCTGACAGCTGCCTTCTGCACCGGCCTGTTTCTCCATCGAGTTTACGTATGGAACCCGTCCCCAGGCTCTCACCCACAGTGCAGAGTAAACTGCTTCCCCCCACAGACCATGACACCAGTGGGGAGTCGTGCTCGGCCTTCTTCCGGGGCCTGAGTCTCCCGCGGAAAATGGTTGGGGACTCCCTGGCCGTTCTCTCACGCATGCACACAGCAACATGCTTCCAGCCTCGGGAAGGCCTCTTTTCGCGGAAGCAGGAATTCTCCACACACTCGTTCCTTCGACTCAGGGGCTTGGCTTTAGGCCTGCAGGCACACGTACGGGGCAACGGTAACCAGCCTCGTAAACAAGGAGTGAGTTGACAGCTGCCTTCCGCGCCGGCCTGGTTCTGCCTCGATTTTACCTATGGAACCCGCCCCCCAGGCCCTCACCCACACTGCAGCATAAACTGCTTCCTCCCACAGAGAGGTCGGCGGTAGCCAAAGCACGGCTTCTGTACACTGTTGTTTCTTCGAGGTAGAACGCAAGCGATTGGACTTCCGTGCAGAAGTGGGGCCGCAGGGCTAGCTTCCTGAAACAAGTGGGGAGTCGTGTGCTGCCTTCTGCAGCGGCCTGAGGCTCCCACGGAAAATGGTTTGGGACTCCGTTGCAGTGCGCTCACGCATGCGCACAGCAACACGCTTCCAGCCTCAGGAAGGCCTCTTTCCGCTGAAGCAGGAATTCTCTGCAGACTTGTTCCTTCCACTTAGGTGCTTGGCTTTAGGCCTGCTGCAGGCACACACGGGGCAACGGTACCAGCCCCGTAACCCAGGAGGGAGCTGACAGCTGCCTTCTGCACCGGCCTGTTTCTCCATCGAGTTTACGTATGGAACCCGTCCCCAGGCTCTCACCCACAGTGCAGAGTAAACTGCTTCCCCCCACAGACCATGACACCAGTGGGGAGTCGTGCTCGGCCTTCTTCCGGGGCCTGAGTCTCCCGCGGAAAATGGTTGGAGACTCCCTTGCCGTTCTCTCACGCATGCACGCAGCAACATGCTTCCAGCCTCGGGAAGGCCTCTTTTCGCGGAAGCAGGAATTCTCCACACACTCGTTCCTCCGACTCAGGGGCTTGGCTTTAGGCCTGCAGGCACACCCGGGGCAAGGGGACCGGCCTCCTCCACAAGAGGTGAGTTGAGAGCGGCCTTCCGCACCGGCCTGTTTCTCGCTCCATTTCACGGATGGGGCCCTTTCCCCCGTCTCTCCCACACGAGCACTGTGAAATTCCTCTGGCTTCAGGAACGGCAATGTTAACTAAAGCGCAGGAACCCTCTAGCATTGATTCTTGGGGTTAGTAGCCCGGTAACCAGGCATCCAGGCACCCAGGGCAGGGCAGGGCGGATCTCCGAAAACGATAGCGGAGTCGACAGCAGCCTTCCTTACAGGCCTGCTTCTCACTCCGGGTTCCGTTTGGGTTCCATTTCTCATGCGTTCCCAGAAACACACACGAGATGAAGTTCACGCTCAGGAAGGGCGATCTGTGCCGAGGCACGGGTTCTCTCCAGTGTTGTTCCTTTGCGTCGGGTGGACGGCCCTTAGGACTCCACGCACACGCGGGAGAGCCGACCTAGGTTCCCGAAACAAGAGTTGAGTCGAGGGGTGCCTTCTGCCCATGCTTCTCTCTCCCTCGGAATTCTGCTGGGGCTCACTCCCCGCGTTTGCCCTGAAGCAGAGTTGAAAAGGCTGCCACCCTGTGGAGAGGCATTGAATGAGCTGAAGCCGGGCTTCTTTCCCGGCTTCTTTCTGCCAAATCAGCGTGGAGCCCTTAGCATTCCTAGGCACGCATGGGGCAGTAAGGGTGCGCTTCAGGTAACAAGAGCTGAGTCGAGAGGTGCCTTCTGGCCCGGACTTCTTCTCCCTCGGTTTCACGTGAGGAACCCGTTCCCCAGGCTCTCCCCCCACGGTAGCCTGGAAACTGCTTCCTCCCTCAGAGAGGTGGATGGCAGCTAAAGCACGGTTTCTCTACCGTGTTGTCTCTTCGAGTTCGAACGCTAGCGATTAGGCTTCCATGCGAAAGTGAGGCCGCAGAGCTAGCCTCCTGAAACAGGTGGGGAGTCGTGTGCTGCCTTCGGCCAGGGCCTGAGTCCCACTCGGAAAATGCCTCCGGACTCCCTTGCGGTGCTCTCACGCATTCCCACAGCAAAATGCTTGCACCCTCAGGAACGGCTCTTTTGGCTGAAGCACGGGTTCTCAGCAGAGCTGTTCCTTCGAGTTAGGGGGTTGCCTTCAGGCCTGCACGCACACACGGGGCAACGGTACTAGGCGCGTAAGCAAGAGGTGAGCTGAGAGCTGCCTTCCGCGCCGGCCTTGTTGCTCCCTCGATTTGACGTATGGAACCCGTTCCCCAGGCTCTCAGCTACAGTACACGGTAAACTGCTTCCTCCCACAGACCATGACACAAGTGGGGAGTCGTGCTCTGCTTTCTTCCGGGGCCTGAGTCTCCCACGGAAAATGTTTTGGGACTCCCTTGCCGTTCTCTCACGCAGGCACACAGCAACATGCTTCCAGCCTCGGGAAGGCCTCTTTTCGCTGAAGCAGGAATTCTCTGCAGACTTGTTCCTTCCACTTAGGTGCTTGGCTTTAGGCCTGCTGCAGGCACACACGGGGCAACGGTACCAGCCCCGTAACCCAGGAGGGAGCTGACAGCTGCCTTCTGCACCGGCCTGTTTCTCCATCGAGTTTACGTATGGAACCCGTCCCCAGGCTCTCACCCACAGTGCAGAGTAAACTGCTTCCCCCCACAGACCATGACACCAGTGGGGAGTCGTGCTCGGCCTTCTTCCGGGGCCTGAGTCTCCCGCGGAAAATGGTTGGGGACTCCCTGGCCGTTCTCTCACGCATGCACACAGCAACATGCTTCCAGCCTCGGGAAGGCCTCTTTTCGCGGAAGCAGGAATTCTCCACACACTCGTTCCTTCGACTCAGGGGCTTGGCTTTAGGCCTGCAGGCACACGTACGGGGCAACGGTAACCAGCCTCGTAAACAAGGAGTGAGTTGACAGCTGCCTTCCGCGCCGGCCTGGTTCTGCCTCGATTTTACCTATGGAACCCGCCCCCCAGGCCCTCACCCACACTGCAGCATAAACTGCTTCCTCCCACAGAGAGGTCGGCGGTAGCCAAAGCACGGCTTCTGTACACTGTTGTTTCTTCGAGGTAGAACGCAAGCGATTGGACTTCCGTGCAGAAGTGGGGCCGCAGGGCTAGCTTCCTGAAACAAGTGGGGAGTCGTGTGCTGCCTTCTGCAGCGGCCTGAGGCTCCCACGGAAAATGGTTTGGGACTCCGTTGCAGTGCGCTCACGCATGCGCACAGCAACACGCTTCCAGCCTCAGGAAGGCCTCTTTCCGCTGAAGCAGGAATTCTCTGCAGACTTGTTCCTTCCACTTAGGTGCTTGGCTTTAGGCCTGCTGCAGGCACACACGGGGCAACGGTACCAGCCCCGTAACCCAGGAGGGAGCTGACAGCTGCCTTCTGCACCGGCCTGTTTCTCCATCGAGTTTACGTATGGAACCCGTCCCCAGGCTCTCACCCACAGGGCAGAGTAAACTGCTTCCCCCCACAGACCATGACACCAGTGGGGAGTCGTGCTCGGCCTTCTTCCGGGGCCTGAGTCTCCCGCGGAAAATGGTTGGAGACTCCCTTGCCGTTCTCTCACGCATGCACGCAGCAACATGCTTCCAGCCTCGGGAAGGCCTCTTTTCGCGGAAGCAGGAATTCTCCACACACTCGTTCCTCCGACTCAGGGGCTTGGCTTTAGGCCTGCAGGCACACCCGGGGCAAGGGGACCGGCCTCCTCCACAAGAGGTGAGTTGAGAGCGGCCTTCCGCACCGGCCTGTTTCTCGCTCCATTTCACGGATGGGGCCCTTTCCCCCGTCTCTCCCACACGAGCACTGTGAAATTCCTCTGGCTTCAGGAACGGCAATGTTAACTAAAGCGCAGGAACCCTCTAGCATTGATTCTTGGGGTTAGTAGCCCGGTAACCAGGCATCCAGGCACCCAGGGCAGGGCAGGGCGGATCTCCGAAAACGACAGCGGAGTCGACAGCAGCCTTCCTTACAGGCCTGCTTCTCACTCCGGGTTCCGTTTGGGTTCCATTTCTCATGCGTTCCCAGAAACACACACGAGATGAAGTTCACGCTCAGGAAGGGCGATCTGTGCCGAGGCACGGGTTCTCTCCAGTGTTGTTCCTTTGCGTCGGGTGGACGGCCCTTAGGACTCCACGCACACGCGGGAGAGCCGACCTAGGTTCCCGAAACAAGAGTTGAGTCGAGGGGTGCCTTCTGCCCATGCTTCTCTCTCCCTCGGAATTCTGCTGGGGCTCACTCCCCGCGTTTGCCCTGAAGCAGAGTTGAAAAGGCTGCCACCCTGTGGAGAGGCATTGAATGAGCTGAAGCCGGGCTTCTTTCCCGGCTTCTTTCTGCCAAATCAGCGTGGAGCCCTTAGCATTCCTAGGCACGCATGGGGCAGTAAGGGTGCGCTTCAGGTAACAAGAGCTGAGTCGAGAGGTGCCTTCTGGCCCGGACTTCTTCTCCCTCGGTTTCACGTGAGGAACCCGTTCCCCAGGCTCTCCCCCCACGGTAGCCTGGAAACTGCTTCCTCCCTCAGAGAGGTGGATGGCAGCTAAAGCACGGTTTCTCTACCGTGTTGTCTCTTCGAGTTCGAACGCTAGCGATTAGGCTTCCATGCGAAAGTGAGGCCGCAGAGCTAGCCTCCTGAAACAGGTGGGGAGTCGTGTGCTGCCTTCGGCCAGGGCCTGAGTCCCACTCGGAAAATGCCTCCGGACTCCCTTGCGGTGCTCTCACGCATTCCCACAGCAAAATGCTTGCACCCTCAGGAACGGCTCTTTTGGCTGAAGCACGGGTTCTCAGCAGAGCTGTTCCTTCGAGTTAGGGGGTTGCCTTCAGGCCTGCACGCACACACGGGGCAACGGTACTAGGCGCGTAAGCAAGAGGTGAGCTGAGAGCTGCCTTCCGCGCCGGCCTTGTTGCTCCCTCGATTTGACGTATGGAACCCGTTCCCCAGGCTCTCAGCTACAGTACACGGTAAACTGCTTCCTCCCACAGACCATGACACAAGTGGGGAGTCGTGCTCTGCTTTCTTCCGGGGCCTGAGTCTCCCACGGAAAATGTTTTGGGACTCCCTTGCCGTTCTCTCACGCAGGCACACAGCAACATGCTTCCAGCCTCGGGAAGGCCTCTTTTCGCTGAAGCAGGAATTCTCTGCAGACTTGTTCCTTCCACTTAGGTGCTTGGCTTTAGGCCTGCTGCAGGCACACACGGGGCAACGGTACCAGCCCCGTAACCCAGGAGGGAGCTGACAGCTGCCTTCTGCACCGGCCTGTTTCTCCATCGAGTTTACGTATGGAACCCGTCCCCAGGCTCTCACCCACAGTGCAGAGTAAACTGCTTCCCCCCACAGACCATGACACCAGTGGGGAGTCGTGCTCGGCCTTCTTCCGGGGCCTGAGTCTCCCGCGGAAAATGGTTGGGGACTCCCTGGCCGTTCTCTCACGCATGCACACAGCAACATGCTTCCAGCCTCGGGAAGGCCTCTTTTCGCGGAAGCAGGAATTCTCCACACACTCGTTCCTTCGACTCAGGGGCTTGGCTTTAGGCCTGCAGGCACACGTACGGGGCAACGGTAACCAGCCTCGTAAACAAGGAGTGAGTTGACAGCTGCCTTCCGCGCCGGCCTGGTTCTGCCTCGATTTTACCTATGGAACCCGCCCCCCAGGCCCTCACCCACACTGCAGCATAAACTGCTTCCTCCCACAGAGAGGTCGGCGGTAGCCAAAGCACGGCTTCTGTACACTGTTGTTTCTTCGAGGTAGAACGCAAGCGATTGGACTTCCGTGCAGAAGTGGGGCCGCAGGGCTAGCTTCCTGAAACAAGTGGGGAGTCGTGTGCTGCCTTCTGCAGCGGCCTGAGGCTCCCACGGAAAATGGTTTGGGACTCCGTTGCAGTGCGCTCACGCATGCGCACAGCAACACGCTTCCAGCCTCAGGAAGGCCTCTTTCCGCTGAAGCAGGAATTCTCTGCAGACTTGTTCCTTCCACTTAGGTGCTTGGCTTTAGGCCTGCTGCAGGCACACACGGGGCAACGGTACCAGCCCCGTAACCCAGGAGGGAGCTGACAGCTGCCTTCTGCACCGGCCTGTTTCTCCATCGAGTTTACGTATGGAACCCGTCCCCAGGCTCTCACCCACAGGGCAGAGTAAACTGCTTCCCCCCACAGACCATGACACCAGTGGGGAGTCGTGCTCGGCCTTCTTCCGGGGCCTGAGTCTCCCGCGGAAAATGGTTGGAGACTCCCTTGCCGTTCTCTCACGCATGCACGCAGCAACATGCTTCCAGCCTCGGGAAGGCCTCTTTTCGCGGAAGCAGGAATTCTCCACACACTCGTTCCTCCGACTCAGGGGCTTGGCTTTAGGCCTGCAGGCACACCCGGGGCAAGGGGACCGGCCTCCTCCACAAGAGGTGAGTTGAGAGCGGCCTTCCGCACCGGCCTGTTTCTCGCTCCATTTCACGGATGGGGCCCTTTCCCCCGTCTCTCCCACACGAGCACTGTGAAATTCCTCTGGCTTCAGGAACGGCAATGTTAACTAAAGCGCAGGAACCCTCTAGCATTGATTCTTGGGGTTAGTAGCCCGGTAACCAGGCATCCAGGCACCCAGGGCAGGGCAGGGCGGATCTCCGAAAACGACAGCGGAGTCGACAGCAGCCTTCCTTACAGGCCTGCTTCTCACTCCGGGTTCCGTTTGGGTTCCATTTCTCATGCGTTCCCAGAAACACACACGAGATGAAGTTCACGCTCAGGAAGGGCGATCTGTGCCGAGGCACGGGTTCTCTCCAGTGTTGTTCCTTTGCGTCGGGTGGACGGCCCTTAGGACTCCACGCACACGCGGGAGAGCCGACCTAGGTTCCCGAAACAAGAGTTGAGTCGAGGGGTGCCTTCTGCCCATGCTTCTCTCTCCCTCGGAATTCTGCTGGGGCTCACTCCCCGCGTTTGCCCTGAAGCAGAGTTGAAAAGGCTGCCACCCTGTGGAGAGGCATTGAATGAGCTGAAGCCGGGCTTCTTTCCCGGCTTCTTTCTGCCAAATCAGCGTGGAGCCCTTAGCATTCCTAGGCACGCATGGGGCAGTAAGGGTGCGCTTCAGGTAACAAGAGCTGAGTCGAGAGGTGCCTTCTGGCCCGGACTTCTTCTCCCTCGGTTTCACGTGAGGAACCCGTTCCCCAGGCTCTCCCCCCACGGTAGCCTGGAAACTGCTTCCTCCCTCAGAGAGGTGGATGGCAGCTAAAGCACGGTTTCTCTACCGTGTTGTCTCTTCGAGTTCGAACGCTAGCGATTAGGCTTCCATGCGAAAGTGAGGCCGCAGAGCTAGCCTCCTGAAACAGGTGGGGAGTCGTGTGCTGCCTTCGGCCAGGGCCTGAGTCCCACTCGGAAAATGCCTCCGGACTCCCTTGCGGTGCTCTCACGCATTCCCACAGCAAAATGCTTGCACCCTCAGGAACGGCTCTTTTGGCTGAAGCACGGGTTCTCAGCAGAGCTGTTCCTTCGAGTTAGGGGGTTGCCTTCAGGCCTGCACGCACACACGGGGCAACGGTACTAGGCGCGTAAGCAAGAGGTGAGCTGAGAGCTGCCTTCCGCGCCGGCCTTGTTGCTCCCTCGATTTGACGTATGGAACCCGTTCCCCAGGCTCTCAGCTACAGTACACGGTAAACTGCTTCCTCCCACAGACCATGACACAAGTGGGGAGTCGTGCTCTGCTTTCTTCCGGGGCCTGAGTCTCCCACGGAAAATGTTTTGGGACTCCCTTGCCGTTCTCTCACGCAGGCACACAGCAACATGCTTCCAGCCTCGGGAAGGCCTCTTTTCGCTGAAGCAGGAATTCTCTGCAGACTTGTTCCTTCCACTTAGGTGCTTGGCTTTAGGCCTGCTGCAGGCACACACGGGGCAACGGTACCAGCCCCGTAACCCAGGAGGGAGCTGACAGCTGCCTTCTGCACCGGCCTGTTTCTCCATCGAGTTTACGTATGGAACCCGTCCCCAGGCTCTCACCCACAGTGCAGAGTAAACTGCTTCCCCCCACAGACCATGACACCAGTGGGGAGTCGTGCTCGGCCTTCTTCCGGGGCCTGAGTCTCCCGCGGAAAATGGTTGGGGACTCCCTGGCCGTTCTCTCACGCATGCACACAGCAACATGCTTCCAGCCTCGGGAAGGCCTCTTTTCGCGGAAGCAGGAATTCTCCACACACTCGTTCCTTCGACTCAGGGGCTTGGCTTTAGGCCTGCAGGCACACGTACGGGGCAACGGTAACCAGCCTCGTAAACAAGGAGTGAGTTGACAGCTGCCTTCCGCGCCGGCCTGGTTCTGCCTCGATTTTACCTATGGAACCCGCCCCCCAGGCCCTCACCCACACTGCAGCATAAACTGCTTCCTCCCACAGAGAGGTCGGCGGTAGCCAAAGCACGGCTTCTGTACACTGTTGTTTCTTCGAGGTAGAACGCAAGCGATTGGACTTCCGTGCAGAAGTGGGGCCGCAGGGCTAGCTTCCTGAAACAAGTGGGGAGTCGTGTGCTGCCTTCTGCAGCGGCCTGAGGCTCCCACGGAAAATGGTTTGGGACTCCGTTGCAGTGCGCTCACGCATGCGCACAGCAACACGCTTCCAGCCTCAGGAAGGCCTCTTTCCGCTGAAGCAGGAATTCTCTGCAGACTTGTTCCTTCCACTTAGGTGCTTGGCTTTAGGCCTGCTGCAGGCACACACGGGGCAACGGTACCAGCCCCGTAACCCAGGAGGGAGCTGACAGCTGCCTTCTGCACCGGCCTGTTTCTCCATCGAGTTTACGTATGGAACCCGTCCCCAGGCTCTCACCCACAGGGCAGAGTAAACTGCTTCCCCCCACAGACCATGACACCAGTGGGGAGTCGTGCTCGGCCTTCTTCCGGGGCCTGAGTCTCCCGCGGAAAATGGTTGGAGACTCCCTTGCCGTTCTCTCACGCATGCACGCAGCAACATGCTTCCAGCCTCGGGAAGGCCTCTTTTCGCGGAAGCAGGAATTCTCCACACACTCGTTCCTCCGACTCAGGGGCTTGGCTTTAGGCCTGCAGGCACACCCGGGGCAAGGGGACCGGCCTCCTCCACAAGAGGTGAGTTGAGAGCGGCCTTCCGCACCGGCCTGTTTCTCGCTCCATTTCACGGATGGGGCCCTTTCCCCCGTCTCTCCCACACGAGCACTGTGAAATTCCTCTGGCTTCAGGAACGGCAATGTTAACTAAAGCGCAGGAACCCTCTAGCATTGATTCTTGGGGTTAGTAGCCCGGTAACCAGGCATCCAGGCACCCAGGGCAGGGCAGGGCGGATCTCCGAAAACGACAGCGGAGTCGACAGCAGCCTTCCTTACAGGCCTGCTTCTCACTCCGGGTTCCGTTTGGGTTCCATTTCTCATGCGTTCCCAGAAACACACACGAGATGAAGTTCACGCTCAGGAAGGGCGATCTGTGCCGAGGCACGGGTTCTCTCCAGTGTTGTTCCTTTGCGTCGGGTGGACGGCCCTTAGGACTCCACGCACACGCGGGAGAGCCGACCTAGGTTCCCGAAACAAGAGTTGAGTCGAGGGGTGCCTTCTGCCCATGCTTCTCTCTCCCTCGGAATTCTGCTGGGGCTCACTCCCCGCGTTTGCCCTGAAGCAGAGTTGAAAAGGCTGCCACCCTGTGGAGAGGCATTGAATGAGCTGAAGCCGGGCTTCTTTCCCGGCTTCTTTCTGCCAAATCAGCGTGGAGCCCTTAGCATTCCTAGGCACGCATGGGGCAGTAAGGGTGCGCTTCAGGTAACAAGAGCTGAGTCGAGAGGTGCCTTCTGGCCCGGACTTCTTCTCCCTCGGTTTCACGTGAGGAACCCGTTCCCCAGGCTCTCCCCCCACGGTAGCCTGGAAACTGCTTCCTCCCTCAGAGAGGTGGATGGCAGCTAAAGCACGGTTTCTCTACCGTGTTGTCTCTTCGAGTTCGAACGCTAGCGATTAGGCTTCCATGCGAAAGTGAGGCCGCAGAGCTAGCCTCCTGAAACAGGTGGGGAGTCGTGTGCTGCCTTCGGCCAGGGCCTGAGTCCCACTCGGAAAATGCCTCCGGACTCCCTTGCGGTGCTCTCACGCATTCCCACAGCAAAATGCTTGCACCCTCAGGAACGGCTCTTTTGGCTGAAGCACGGGTTCTCAGCAGAGCTGTTCCTTCGAGTTAGGGGGTTGCCTTCAGGCCTGCACGCACACACGGGGCAACGGTACTAGGCGCGTAAGCAAGAGGTGAGCTGAGAGCTGCCTTCCGCGCCGGCCTTGTTGCTCCCTCGATTTGACGTATGGAACCCGTTCCCCAGGCTCTCAGCTACAGTACACGGTAAACTGCTTCCTCCCACAGACCATGACACAAGTGGGGAGTCGTGCTCTGCTTTCTTCCGGGGCCTGAGTCTCCCACGGAAAATGTTTTGGGACTCCCTTGCCATTCTCTCACGCAGGCACACAGCAACATGCTTCCAGCCTCGGGAAGGCCTCTTTTCGCTGAAGCAGGAATTCTCTGCAGACTTGTTCCTTCCACTTAGGTGCTTGGCTTTAGGCCTGCTGCAGGCACACACGGGGCAACGGTACCAGCCCCGTAACCCAGGAGGGAGCTGACAGCTGCCTTCTGCACCGGCCTGTTTCTCCATCGAGTTTACGTATGGAACCCGTCCCCAGGCTCTCACCCACA
Source organism: Mirounga angustirostris (assembly GCF_029215605.1). NCBI lineage: Eukaryota > Metazoa > Chordata > Mammalia > Carnivora > Phocidae > Mirounga > Mirounga angustirostris. The sequence continues at coordinate 103,706 of NW_026991803.1, read as the reverse complement.
GTGCAGAGTAAACTGCTTCCCCCCACAGACCATGACACCAGTGGGGAGTCGTGCTCGGCCTTCTTCCGGGGCCTGAGTCTCCCGCGGAAAATGGTTGGGGACTCCCTGGCCGTTCTCTCACGCATGCACACAGCAACATGCTTCCAGCCTCGGGAAGGCCTCTTTTCGCGGAAGCAGGAATTCTCCACACACTCGTTCCTTCGACTCAGGGGCTTGGCTTTAGGCCTGCAGGCACACGTACGGGGCAACGGTAACCAGCCTCGTAAACAAGGAGTGAGTTGACAGCTGCCTTCCGCGCCGGCCTGGTTCTGCCTCGATTTTACCTATGGAACCCGCCCCCCAGGCCCTCACCCACACTGCAGCATAAACTGCTTCCTCCCACAGAGAGGTCGGCGGTAGCCAAAGCACGGCTTCTGTACACTGTTGTTTCTTCGAGGTAGAACGCAAGCGATTGGACTTCCGTGCAGAAGTGGGGCCGCAGGGCTAGCTTCCTGAAACAAGTGGGGAGTCGTGTGCTGCCTTCTGCAGCGGCCTGAGGCTCCCACGGAAAATGGTTTGGGACTCCGTTGCAGTGCGCTCACGCATGCGCACAGCAACACGCTTCCAGCCTCAGGAAGGCCTCTTTCCGCTGAAGCAGGAATTCTCTGCAGACTTGTAACTTCCACTTAGGTGCTTGGCTTTAGGCCTGCTGCAGGCACACACGGGGCAACGGTACCAGCCCCGTAACCCAGGAGGGAGCTGACAGCTGCCTTCTGCACCGGCCTGTTTCTCCATCGAGTTTACGTATGGAACCCGTCCCCAGGCTCTCACCCACAGGGCAGAGTAAACTGCTTCCCCCCACAGACCATGACACCAGTGGGGAGTCGTGCTCGGCCTTCTTCCGGGGCCTGAGTCTCCCGCGGAAAATGGTTGGGGACTCCCTTGCCGTTCTCTCACGCATGCACGCAGCAACATGCTTCCAGCCTCGGGAAGGCCTCTTTTCGCGGAAGCAGGAATTCTCCACACACTCGTTCCTCCGACTCAGGGGCTTGGCTTTAGGCCTGCAGGCACACCCGGGGCAAGGGGACCGGCCTCCTCCACAAGAGGTGAGTTGAGAGCGGCCTTCCGCACCGGCCTGTTTCTCGCTCCATTTCACGGATGGGGCCCTTTCCCCCGTCTCTCCCACACGAGCACTGTGAAATTCCTCTGGCTTCAGGAACGGCAATGTTAACTAAAGCGCAGGAACCCTCTAGCATTGATTCTTGGGGTTAGTAGCCCGGTAACCAGGCATCCAGGCACCCAGGGCAGGGCAGGGCGGATCTCCGAAAACGACAGCGGAGTCGACAGCAGCCTTCCTTACAGGCCTGCTTCTCACTCCGGGTTCCGTTTGGGTTCCATTTCTCATGCGTTCCCAGAAACACACACGAGATGAAGTTCACGCTCAGGAAGGGCGATCTGTGCCGAGGCACGGGTTCTCTCCAGTGTTGTTCCTTTGCGTCGGGTGGACGGCCCTTAGGACTCCACGCACACGCGGGAGAGCCGACCTAGGTTCCCGAAACAAGAGTTGAGTCGAGGGGTGCCTTCTGCCCATGCTTCTCTCTCCCTCGGAATTCTGCTGGGGCTCACTCCCCGCGTTTGCCCTGAAGCAGAGTTGAAAAGGCTGCCACCCTGTGGAGAGGCATTGAATGAGCTGAAGCCGGGCTTCTTTCCCGGCTTCTTTCTGCCAAATCAGCGTGGAGCCCTTAGCATTCCTAGGCACGCATGGGGCAGTAAGGGTGCGCTTCAGGTAACAAGAGCTGAGTCGAGAGGTGCCTTCTGGCCCGGACTTCTTCTCCCTCGGTTTCACGTGAGGAACCCGTTCCCCAGGCTCTCCCCCCACGGTAGCCTGGAAACTGCTTCCTCCCTCAGAGAGGTGGATGGCAGCTAAAGCACGGTTTCTCTACCGTGTTGTCTCTTCGAGTTCGAACGCTAGCGATTAGGCTTCCATGCGAAAGTGAGGCCGCAGAGCTAGCCTCCTGAAACAGGTGGGGAGTCGTGTGCTGCCTTCGGCCAGGGCCTGAGTCCCACTCGGAAAATGCCTCCGGACTCCCTTGCGGTGCTCTCACGCATTCCCACAGCAAAATGCTTGCACCCTCAGGAACGGCTCTTTTGGCTGAAGCACGGGTTCTCAGCAGAGCTGTTCCTTCGAGTTAGGGGGTTGCCTTCAGGCCTGCACGCACACACGGGGCAACGGTACTAGGCGCGTAAGCAAGAGGTGAGCTGAGAGCTGCCTTCCGCGCCGGCCTTGTTGCTCCCTCGATTTGACGTATGGAACCCGTTCCCCAGGCTCTCAGCTACAGTACACGGTAAACTGCTTCCTCCCACAGACCATGACACAAGTGGGGAGTCGTGCTCTGCTTTCTTCCGGGGCCTGAGTCTCCCACGGAAAATGTTTTGGGACTCCCTTGCCGTTCTCTCACGCAGGCACACAGCAACATGCTTCCAGCCTCGGGAAGGCCTCTTTTCGCTGAAGCAGGAATTCTCTGCAGACTTGTTCCTTCCACTTAGGTGCTTGGCTTTAGGCCTGCTGCAGGCACACACGGGGCAACGGTACCAGCCCCGTAACCCAGGAGGGAGCTGACAGCTGCCTTCTGCACCGGCCTGTTTCTCCATCGAGTTTACGTATGGAACCCGTCCCCAGGCTCTCACCCACAGTGCAGAGTAAACTGCTTCCCCCCACAGACCATGACACCAGTGGGGAGTCGTGCTCGGCCTTCTTCCGGGGCCTGAGTCTCCCGCGGAAAATGGTTGGGGACTCCCTGGCCGTTCTCTCACGCATGCACACAGCAACATGCTTCCAGCCTCGGGAAGGCCTCTTTTCGCGGAAGCAGGAATTCTCCACACACTCGTTCCTTCGACTCAGGGGCTTGGCTTTAGGCCTGCAGGCACACGTACGGGGCAACGGTAACCAGCCTCGTAAACAAGGAGTGAGTTGACAGCTGCCTTCCGCGCCGGCCTGGTTCTGCCTCGATTTTACCTATGGAACCCGCCCCCCAGGCCCTCACCCACACTGCAGCATAAACTGCTTCCTCCCACAGAGAGGTCGGCGGTAGCCAAAGCACGGCTTCTGTACACTGTTGTTTCTTCGAGGTAGAACGCAAGCGATTGGACTTCCGTGCAGAAGTGGGGCCGCAGGGCTAGCTTCCTGAAACAAGTGGGGAGTCGTGTGCTGCCTTCTGCAGCGGCCTGAGGCTCCCACGGAAAATGGTTTGGGACTCCGTTGCAGTGCGCTCACGCATGCGCACAGCAACACGCTTCCAGCCTCAGGAAGGCCTCTTTCCGCTGAAGCAGGAATTCTCTGCAGACTTGTTCCTTCCACTTAGGTGCTTGGCTTTAGGCCTGCTGCAGGCACACACGGGGCAACGGTACCAGCCCCGTAACCCAGGAGGGAGCTGACAGCTGCCTTCTGCACCGGCCTGTTTCTCCATCGAGTTTACGTATGGAACCCGTCCCCAGGCTCTCACCCACAGGGCAGAGTAAACTGCTTCCCCCCACAGACCATGACACCAGTGGGGAGTCGTGCTCGGCCTTCTTCCGGGGCCTGAGTCTCCCGCGGAAAATGTTTGGAGACTCCCTTGCCGTTCTCTCACGCATGCACGCAGCAACATGCTTCCAGCCTCGGGAAGGCCTCTTTTCGCGGAAGCAGGAATTCTCCACACACTCGTTCCTTCGACTCAGGGGCTTGGCTTTAGGCCTGCAGGCACACCCGGGGCAAGGGGACCGGCCTCCTCCACAAGAGGTGAGTTGAGAGCGGCCTTCCGCACCGGCCTGTTTCTCGCTCCATTTCACGGATGGGGCCCTTTCCCCCGTCTCTCCCACACGAGCACTGTGAAATTCCTCTGGCTTCAGGAACGGCAATGTTAACTAAAGCGCAGGAACCCTCTAGCATTGATTCTTGGGGTTAGTAGCCCGGTAACCAGGCATCCAGGCACCCAGGGCAGGGCAGGGCGGATCTCCGAAAACGACAGCGGAGTCGACAGCAGCCTTCCTTACAGGCCTGCTTCTCACTCCGGGTTCCGTTTGGGTTCCATTTCTCATGCGTTCCCAGAAACACACACGAGATGAAGTTCACGCTCAGGAAGGGCGATCTGTGCCGAGGCACGGGTTCTCTCCAGTGTTGTTCCTTTGCGTCGGGTGGACGGCCCTTAGGACTCCACGCACACGCGGGAGAGCCGACCTAGGTTCCCGAAACAAGAGTTGAGTCGAGGGGTGCCTTCTGCCCATGCTTCTCTCTCCCTCGGAATTCTGCTGGGGCTCACTCCCCGCGTTTGCCCTGAAGCAGAGTTGAAAAGGCTGCCACCCTGTGGAGAGGCATTGAATGAGCTGAAGCCGGGCTTCTTTCCCGGCTTCTTTCTGCCAAATCAGCGTGGAGCCCTTAGCATTCCTAGGCACGCATGGGGCAGTAAGGGTGCGCTTCAGGTAACAAGAGCTGAGTCGAGAGGTGCCTTCTGGCCCGGACTTCTTCTCCCTCGGTTTCACGTGAGGAACCCGTTCCCCAGGCTCTCCCTCCACGGTAGCCTGGAAACTGCTTCCTCCCTCAGAGAGGTGGATGGCAGCTAAAGCACGGTTTCTCTACCGTGTTGTCTCTTCGAGTTCGAACGCTAGCGATTAGGCTTCCATGCGAAAGTGAGGCCGCAGAGCTAGCCTCCTGAAACAGGTGGGGAGTCGTGTGCTGCCTTCGGCCAGGGCCTGAGTCCCACTCGGAAAATGCCTCCGGACTCCCTTGCGGTGCTCTCACGCATTCCCACAGCAAAATGCTTGCACCCTCAGGAACGGCTCTTTTGGCTGAAGCACGGGTTCTCAGCAGAGCTGTTCCTTCGAGTTAGGGGGTTGCCTTCAGGCCTGCACGCACACACGGGGCAACGGTACTAGGCGCGTAAGCAAGAGGTGAGCTGAGAGCTGCCTTCCGCGCCGGCCTTGTTGCTCCCTCGATTTGACGTATGGAACCCGTTCCCCAGGCTCTCAGCTACAGTACACGGTAAACTGCTTCCTCCCACAGACCATGACACAAGTGGGGAGTCGTGCTCTGCTTTCTTCCGGGGCCTGAGTCTCCCACGGAAAATGTTTTGGGACTCCCTTGCCGTTCTCTCACGCAGGCACACAGCAACATGCTTCCAGCCTCGGGAAGGCCTCTTTTCGCTGAAGCAGGAATTCTCTGCAGACTTGTTCCTTCCACTTAGGTGCTTGGCTTTAGGCCTGCTGCAGGCACACACGGGGCAACGGTACCAGCCCCGTAACCCAGGAGGGAGCTGACAGCTGCCTTCTGCACCGGCCTGTTTCTCCATCGAGTTTACGTATGGAACCCGTCCCCAGGCTCTCACCCACAGTGCAGAGTAAACTGCTTCCCCCCACAGACCATGACACCAGTGGGGAGTCGTGCTCGGCCTTCTTCCGGGGCCTGAGTCTCCCGCGGAAAATGGTTGGGGACTCCCTGGCCGTTCTCTCACGCATGCACACAGCAACATGCTTCCAGCCTCGGGAAGGCCTCTTTTCGCGGAAGCAGGAATTCTCCACACACTCGTTCCTTCGACTCAGGGGCTTGGCTTTAGGCCTGCAGGCACACGTACGGGGCAACGGTAACCAGCCTCGTAAACAAGGAGTGAGTTGACAGCTGCCTTCCGCGCCGGCCTGGTTCTGCCTCGATTTTACCTATGGAACCCGCCCCCCAGGCCCTCACCCACACTGCAGCATAAACTGCTTCCTCCCACAGAGAGGTCGGCGGTAGCCAAAGCACGGCTTCTGTACACTGTTGTTTCTTCGAGGTAGAACGCAAGCGATTGGACTTCCGTGCAGAAGTGGGGCCGCAGGGCTAGCTTCCTGAAACAAGTGGGGAGTCGTGTGCTGCCTTCTGCAGCGGCCTGAGGCTCCCACGGAAAATGGTTTGGGACTCCGTTGCAGTGCGCTCACGCATGCGCACAGCAACACGCTTCCAGCCTCAGGAAGGCCTCTTTCCGCTGAAGCAGGAATTCTCTGCAGACTTGTTCCTTCCACTTAGGTGCTTGGCTTTAGGCCTGCTGCAGGCACACACGGGGCAACGGTACCAGCCCCGTAACCCAGGAGGGAGCTGACAGCTGCCTTCTGCACCGGCCTGTTTCTCCATCGAGTTTACGTATGGAACCCGTCCCCAGGCTCTCACCCACAGGGCAGAGTAAACTGCTTCCCCCCACAGACCATGACACCAGTGGGGAGTCGTGCTCGGCCTTCTTCCGGGGCCTGAGTCTCCCGCGGAAAATGGTTGGGGACTCCCTTGCCGTTCTCTCACGCATGCACGCAGCAAAATGCTTCCAGCCTCGGGAAGGCCTCTTTTCGCTGAAGCAGGAATTCTCTACACACTTGTCCCTCCGACTTAGGGGCTTGGCTTTAGGCCTGCAGGCACACCCGGGGCAAGGGGACCGGCCTCCTCCACAAGAGGTGAGTTGAGAGCGGCCTTCCGCACCGGCCTGTTTCTCGCTCCATTTCACGGATGGGGCCCTTTCCCCCGTCTCTCCCACACGAGCACTGTGAAATTCCTCTGGCTTCAGGAACGGCAATGTTAACTAAAGCGCAGGAACCCTCTAGCATTGATTCTTGGGGTTAGTAGCCCGGTAACCAGGCATCCAGGCACCCAGGGCAGGGCAGGGCGGATCTCCGAAAACGACAGCGGAGTCGACAGCAGCCTTCCTTACAGGCCTGCTTCTCACTCCGGGTTCCGTTTGGGTTCCATTTCTCATGCGTTCCCAGAAACACACACGAGATGAAGTTCACGCTCAGGAAGGGCGATCTGTGCCGAGGCACGGGTTCTCTCCAGTGTTGTTCCTTTGCGTCGGGTGGACGGCCCTTAGGACTCCACGCACACGCGGGAGAGCCGACCTAGGTTCCCGAAACAAGAGTTGAGTCGAGGGGTGCCTTCTGCCCATGCTTCTCTCTCCCTCGGAATTCTGCTGGGGCTCACTCCCCGCGTTTGCCCTGAAGCAGAGTTGAAAAGGCTGCCACCCTGTGGAGAGGCATTGAATGAGCTGAAGCCGGGCTTCTTTCCCGGCTTCTTTCTGCCAAATCAGCGTGGAGCCCTTAGCATTCCTAGGCACGCATGGGGCAGTAAGGGTGCGCTTCAGGTAACAAGAGCTGAGTCGAGAGGTGCCTTCTGGCCCGGACTTCTTCTCCCTCGGTTTCACGTGAGGAACCCGTTCCCCAGGCTCTCCCCCCACGGTAGCCTGGAAACTGCTTCCTCCCTCAGAGAGGTGGATGGCAGCTAAAGCACGGTTTCTCTACCGTGTTGTCTCTTCGAGTTCGAACGCTAGCGATTAGGCTTCCATGCGAAAGTGAGGCCGCAGAGCTAGCCTCCTGAAACAGGTGGGGAGTCGTGTGCTGCCTTCGGCCAGGGCCTGAGTCCCACTCGGAAAATGCCTCCGGACTCCCTTGCGGTGCTCTCACGCATTCCCACAGCAAAATGCTTGCACCCTCAGGAACGGCTCTTTTGGCTGAAGCACGGGTTCTCAGCAGAGCTGTTCCTTCGAGTTAGGGGGTTGCCTTCAGGCCTGCACGCACACACGGGGCAACGGTACTAGGCGCGTAAGCAAGAGGTGAGCTGAGAGCTGCCTTCCGCGCCGGCCTTGTTGCTCCCTCGATTTGACGTATGGAACCCGTTCCCCAGGCTCTCAGCTACAGTACACGGTAAACTGCTTCCTCCCACAGACCATGACACAAGTGGGGAGTCGTGCTCTGCTTTCTTCCGGGGCCTGAGTCTCCCACGGAAAATGTTTTGGGACTCCCTTGCCGTTCTCTCACGCAGGCACACAGCAACATGCTTCCAGCCTCGGGAAGGCCTCTTTTCGCTGAAGCAGGAATTCTCTGCAGACTTGTTCCTTCCACTTAGGTGCTTGGCTTTAGGCCTGCTGCAGGCACACACGGGGCAACGGTACCAGCCCCGTAACCCAGGAGGGAGCTGACAGCTGCCTTCTGCACCGGCCTGTTTCTCCATCGAGTTTACGTATGGAACCCGTCCCCAGGCTCTCACCCACAGTGCAGAGTAAACTGCTTCCCCCCACAGACCATGACACCAGTGGGGAGTCGTGCTCGGCCTTCTTCCGGGGCCTGAGTCTCCCGCGGAAAATGGTTGGGGACTCCCTGGCCGTTCTCTCACGCATGCACACAGCAACATGCTTCCAGCCTCGGGAAGGCCTCTTTTCGCGGAAGCAGGAATTCTCCACACACTCGTTCCTTCGACTCAGGGGCTTGGCTTTAGGCCTGCAGGCACACGTACGGGGCAACGGTAACCAGCCTCGTAAACAAGGAGTGAGTTGACAGCTGCCTTCCGCGCCGGCCTGGTTCTGCCTCGATTTTACCTATGGAACCCGCCCCCCAGGCCCTCACCCACACTGCAGCATAAACTGCTTCCTCCCACAGAGAGGTCGGCGGTAGCCAAAGCACGGCTTCTGTACACTGTTGTTTCTTCGAGGTAGAACGCAAGCGATTGGACTTCCGTGCAGAAGTGGGGCCGCAGGGCTAGCTTCCTGAAACAAGTGGGGAGTCGTGTGCTGCCTTCTGCAGCGGCCTGAGGCTCCCACGGAAAATGGTTTGGGACTCCGTTGCAGTGCGCTCACGCATGCGCACAGCAACACGCTTCCAGCCTCAGGAAGGCCTCTTTCCGCTGAAGCAGGAATTCTCTGCAGACTTGTTCCTTCCACTTAGGTGCTTGGCTTTAGGCCTGCTGCAGGCACACACGGGGCAACGGTACCAGCCCCGTAACCCAGGAGGGAGCTGACAGCTGCCTTCTGCACCGGCCTGTTTCTCCATCGAGTTTACGTATGGAACCCGTCCCCAGGCTCTCACCCACAGGGCAGAGTAAACTGCTTCCCCCCACAGACCATGACACCAGTGGGGAGTCGTGCTCGGCCTTCTTCCGGGGCCTGAGTCTCCCGCGGAAAATGGTTGGAGACTCCCTTGCCGTTCTCTCACGCATGCACGCAGCAACATGCTTCCAGCCTCGGGAAGGCCTCTTTTCGCGGAAGCAGGAATTCTCCACACACTCGTTCCTCCGACTCAGGGGCTTGGCTTTAGGCCTGCAGGCACACCCGGGGCAAGGGGACCGGCCTCCTCCACAAGAGGTGAGTTGAGAGCGGCCTTCCGCACCGGCCTGTTTCTCGCTCCATTTCACGGATGGGGCCCTTTCCCCCGTCTCTCCCACACGAGCACTGTGAAATTCCTCTGGCTTCAGGAACGGCAATGTTAACTAAAGCGCAGGAACCCTCTAGCATTGATTCTTGGGGTTAGTAGCCCGGTAACCAGGCATCCAGGCACCCAGGGCAGGGCAGGGCGGATCTCCGAAAACGACAGCGGAGTCGACAGCAGCCTTCCTTACAGGCCTGCTTCTCACTCCGGGTTCCGTTTGGGTTCCATTTCTCATGCGTTCCCAGAAACACACACGAGATGAAGTTCACGCTCAGGAAGGGCGATCTGTGCCGAGGCACGGGTTCTCTCCAGTGTTGTTCCTTTGCGTCGGGTGGACGGCCCTTAGGACTCCACGCACACGCGGGAGAGCCGACCTAGGTTCCCGAAACAAGAGTTGAGTCGAGGGGTGCCTTCTGCCCATGCTTCTCTCTCCCTCGGAATTCTGCTGGGGCTCACTCCCCGCGTTTGCCCTGAAGCAGAGTTGAAAAGGCTGCCACCCTGTGGAGAGGCATTGAATGAGCTGAAGCCGGGCTTCTTTCCCGGCTTCTTTCTGCCAAATCAGCGTGGAGCCCTTAGCATTCCTAGGCACGCATGGGGCAGTAAGGGTGCGCTTCAGGTAACAAGAGCTGAGTCGAGAGGTGCCTTCTGGCCCGGACTTCTTCTCCCTCGGTTTCACGTGAGGAACCCGTTCCCCAGGCTCTCCCCCCACGGTAGCCTGGAAACTGCTTCCTCCCTCAGAGAGGTGGATGGCAGCTAAAGCACGGTTTCTCTACCGTGTTGTCTCTTCGAGTTCGAACGCTAGCGATTAGGCTTCCATGCGAAAGTGAGGCCGCAGAGCTAGCCTCCTGAAACAGGTGGGGAGTCGTGTGCTGCCTTCGGCCAGGGCCTGAGTCCCACTCGGAAAATGCCTCCGGACTCCCTTGCGGTGCTCTCACGCATTCCCACAGCAAAATGCTTGCACCCTCAGGAACGGCTCTTTTGGCTGAAGCACGGGTTCTCAGCAGAGCTGTTCCTTCGAGTTAGGGGGTTGCCTTCAGGCCTGCACGCACACACGGGGCAACGGTACTAGGCGCGTAAGCAAGAGGTGAGCTGAGAGCTGCCTTCCGCGCCGGCCTTGTTGCTCCCTCGATTTGACGTATGGAACCCGTTCCCCAGGCTCTCAGCTACAGTACACGGTAAACTGCTTCCTCCCACAGACCATGACACAAGTGGGGAGTCGTGCTCTGCTTTCTTCCGGGGCCTGAGTCTCCCACGGAAAATGTTTTGGGACTCCCTTGCCATTCTCTCACGCAGGCACACAGCAACATGCTTCCAGCCTCGGGAAGGCCTCTTTTCGCTGAAGCAGGAATTCTCTGCAGACTTGTTCCTTCCACTTAGGTGCTTGGCTTTAGGCCTGCTGCAGGCACACACGGGGCAACGGTACCAGCCCCGTAACCCAGGAGGGAGCTGACAGCTGCCTTCTGCACCGGCCTGTTTCTCCATCGAGTTTACGTATGGAACCCGTCCCCAGGCTCTCACCCACAGTGCAGAGTAAACTGCTTCCCCCCACAGACCATGACACCAGTGGGGAGTCGTGCTCGGCCTTCTTCCGGGGCCTGAGTCTCCCGCGGAAAATGGTTGGGGACTCCCTGGCCGTTCTCTCACGCATGCACACAGCAACATGCTTCCAGCCTCGGGAAGGCCTCTTTTCGCGGAAGCAGGAATTCTCCACACACTCGTTCCTTCGACTCAGGGGCTTGGCTTTAGGCCTGCAGGCACACGTACGGGGCAACGGTAACCAGCCTCGTAAACAAGGAGTGAGTTGACAGCTGCCTTCCGCGCCGGCCTGGTTCTGCCTCGATTTTACCTATGGAACCCGCCCCCCAGGCCCTCACCCACACTGCAGCATAAACTGCTTCCTCCCACAGAGAGGTCGGCGGTAGCCAAAGCACGGCTTCTGTACACTGTTGTTTCTTCGAGGTAGAACGCAAGCGATTGGACTTCCGTGCAGAAGTGGGGCCGCAGGGCTAGCTTCCTGAAACAAGTGGGGAGTCGTGTGCTGCCTTCTGCAGCGGCCTGAGGCTCCCACGGAAAATGGTTTGGGACTCCGTTGCAGTGCGCTCACGCATGCGCACAGCAACACGCTTCCAGCCTCAGGAAGGCCTCTTTCCGCTGAAGCAGGAATTCTCTGCAGACTTGTAACTTCCACTTAGGTGCTTGGCTTTAGGCCTGCTGCAGGCACACACGGGGCAACGGTACCAGCCCCGTAACCCAGGAGGGAGCTGACAGCTGCCTTCTGCACCGGCCTGTTTCTCCATCGAGTTTACGTATGGAACCCGTCCCCAGGCTCTCACCCACAGGGCAGAGTAAACTGCTTCCCCCCACAGACCATGACACCAGTGGGGAGTCGTGCTCGGCCTTCTTCCGGGGCCTGAGTCTCCCGCGGAAAATGGTTGGGGACTCCCTTGCCGTTCTCTCACGCATGCACGCAGCAACATGCTTCCAGCCTCGGGAAGGCCTCTTTTCGCGGAAGCAGGAATTCTCCACACACTCGTTCCTCCGACTCAGGGGCTTGGCTTTAGGCCTGCAGGCACACCCGGGGCAAGGGGACCGGCCTCCTCCACAAGAGGTGAGTTGAGAGCGGCCTTCCGCACCGGCCTGTTTCTCGCTCCATTTCACGGATGGGGCCCTTTCCCCCGTCTCTCCCACACGAGCACTGTGAAATTCCTCTGGCTTCAGGAACGGCAATGTTAACTAAAGCGCAGGAACCCTCTAGCATTGATTCTTGGGGTTAGTAGCCCGGTAACCAGGCATCCAGGCACCCAGGGCAGGGCAGGGCGGATCTCCGAAAACGACAGCGGAGTCGACAGCAGCCTTCCTTACAGGCCTGCTTCTCACTCCGGGTTCCGTTTGGGTTCCATTTCTCATGCGTTCCCAGAAACACACACGAGATGAAGTTCACGCTCAGGAAGGGCGATCTGTGCCGAGGCACGGGTTCTCTCCAGTGTTGTTCCTTTGCGTCGGGTGGACGGCCCTTAGGACTCCACGCACACGCGGGAGAGCCGACCTAGGTTCCCGAAACAAGAGTTGAGTCGAGGGGTGCCTTCTGCCCATGCTTCTCTCTCCCTCGGAATTCTGCTGGGGCTCACTCCCCGCGTTTGCCCTGAAGCAGAGTTGAAAAGGCTGCCACCCTGTGGAGAGGCATTGAATGAGCTGAAGCCGGGCTTCTTTCCCGGCTTCTTTCTGCCAAATCAGCGTGGAGCCCTTAGCATTCCTAGGCACGCATGGGGCAGTAAGGGTGCGCTTCAGGTAACAAGAGCTGAGTCGAGAGGTGCCTTCTGGCCCGGACTTCTTCTCCCTCGGTTTCACGTGAGGAACCCGTTCCCCAGGCTCTCCCCCCACGGTAGCCTGGAAACTGCTTCCTCCCTCAGAGAGGTGGATGGCAGCTAAAGCACGGTTTCTCTACCGTGTTGTCTCTTCGAGTTCGAACGCTAGCGATTAGGCTTCCATGCGAAAGTGAGGCCGCAGAGCTAGCCTCCTGAAACAGGTGGGGAGTCGTGTGCTGCCTTCGGCCAGGGCCTGAGTCCCACTCGGAAAATGCCTCCGGACTCCCTTGCGGTGCTCTCACGCATTCCCACAGCAAAATGCTTGCACCCTCAGGAACGGCTCTTTTGGCTGAAGCACGGGTTCTCAGCAGAGCTGTTCCTTCGAGTTAGGGGGTTGCCTTCAGGCCTGCACGCACACACGGGGCAACGGTACTAGGCGCGTAAGCAAGAGGTGAGCTGAGAGCTGCCTTCCGCGCCGGCCTTGTTGCTCCCTCGATTTGACGTATGGAACCCGTTCCCCAGGCTCTCAGCTACAGTACACGGTAAACTGCTTCCTCCCACAGACCATGACACAAGTGGGGAGTCGTGCTCTGCTTTCTTCCGGGGCCTGAGTCTCCCACGGAAAATGTTTTGGGACTCCCTTGCCGTTCTCTCACGCAGGCACACAGCAACATGCTTCCAGCCTCGGGAAGGCCTCTTTTCGCTGAAGCAGGAATTCTCTGCAGACTTGTTCCTTCCACTTAGGTGCTTGGCTTTAGGCCTGCTGCAGGCACACACGGGGCAACGGTACCAGCCCCGTAACCCAGGAGGGAGCTGACAGCTGCCTTCTGCACCGGCCTGTTTCTCCATCGAGTTTACGTATGGAACCCGTCCCCAGGCTCTCACCCACAGTGCAGAGTAAACTGCTTCCCCCCACAGACCATGACACCAGTGGGGAGTCGTGCTCGGCCTTCTTCCGGGGCCTGAGTCTCCCGCGGAAAATGGTTGGGGACTCCCTGGCCGTTCTCTCACGCATGCACACAGCAACATGCTTCCAGCCTCGGGAAGGCCTCTTTTCGCGGAAGCAGGAATTCTCCACACACTCGTTCCTTCGACTCAGGGGCTTGGCTTTAGGCCTGCAGGCACACGTACGGGGCAACGGTAACCAGCCTCGTAAACAAGGAGTGAGTTGACAGCTGCCTTCCGCGACGGCCTGGTTCTGCCTCGATTTTACCTATGGAACCCGCCCCCCAGGCCCTCACCCACACTGCAGCATAAACTGCTTCCTCCCACAGAGAGGTCGGCGGTAGCCAAAGCACGGCTTCTGTACACTGTTGTTTCTTCGAGGTAGAACGCAAGCGATTGGACTTCCGTGCAGAAGTGGGGCCGCAGGGCTAGCTTCCTGAAACAAGTGGGGAGTCGTGTGCTGCCTTCTGCAGCGGCCTGAGGCTCCCACGGAAAATGGTTTGGGACTCCGTTGCAGTGCGCTCACGCATGCGCACAGCAACACGCTTCCAGCCTCAGGAAGGCCTCTTTCCGCTGAAGCAGGAATTCTCTGCAGACTTGTTCCTTCCACTTAGGTGCTTGGCTTTAGGCCTGCTGCAGGCACACACGGGGCAACGGTACCAGCCCCGTAACCCAGGAGGGAGCTGACAGCTGCCTTCTGCACCGGCCTGTTTCTCCATCGAGTTTACGTATGGAACCCGTCCCCAGGCTCTCACCCACAGGGCAGAGTAAACTGCTTCCCCCCACAGACCATGACACCAGTGGGGAGTCGTGCTCGGCCTTCTTCCGGGGCCTGAGTCTCCCGCGGAAAATGTTTGGAGACTCCCTTGCCGTTCTCTCACGCATGCACGCAGCAACATGCTTCCAGCCTCGGGAAGGCCTCTTTTCGCGGAAGCAGGAATTCTCCACACACTCGTTCCTCCGACTCAGGGGCTTGGCTTTAGGCCTGCAGGCACACCCGGGGCAAGGGGACCGGCCTCCTCCACAAGAGGTGAGTTGAGAGCGGCCTTCCGCACCGGCCTGTTTCTCGCTCCATTTCACGGATGGGGCCCTTTCCCCCGTCTCTCCCACACGAGCACTGTGAAATTCCTCTGGCTTCAGGAACGGCAATGTTAACTAAAGCGCAGGAACCCTCTAGCATTGATTCTTGGGGTTAGTAGCCCGGTAACCAGGCATCCAGGCACCCAGGGCAGGGCAGGGCGGATCTCCGAAAACGACAGCGGAGTCGACAGCAGCCTTCCTTACAGGCCTGCTTCTCACTCCGGGTTCCGTTTGGGTTCCATTTCTCATGCGTTCCCAGAAACACACACGAGATGAAGTTCACGCTCAGGAAGGGCGATCTGTGCCGAGGCACGGGTTCTCTCCAGTGTTGTTCCTTTGCGTCGGGTGGACGGCCCTTAGGACTCCACGCACACGCGGGAGAGCCGACCTAGGTTCCCGAAACAAGAGTTGAGTCGAGGGGTGCCTTCTGCCCATGCTTCTCTCTCCCTCGGAATTCTGCTGGGGCTCACTCCCCGCGTTTGCCCTGAAGCAGAGTTGAAAAGGCTGCCACCCTGTGGAGAGGCATTGAATGAGCTGAAGCCGGGCTTCTTTCCCGGCTTCTTTCTGCCAAATCAGCGTGGAGCCCTTAGCATTCCTAGGCACGCATGGGGCAGTAAGGGTGCGCTTCAGGTAACAAGAGCTGAGTCGAGAGGTGCCTTCTGGCCCGGACTTCTTCTCCCTCGGTTTCACGTGAGGAACCCGTTCCCCAGGCTCTCCCCCCACGGTAGCCTGGAAACTGCTTCCTCCCTCAGAGAGGTGGATGGCAGCTAAAGCACGGTTTCTCTACCGTGTTGTCTCTTCGAGTTCGAACGCTAGCGATTAGGCTTCCATGCGAAAGTGAGGCCGCAGAGCTAGCCTCCTGAAACAGGTGGGGAGTCGTGTGCTGCCTTCGGCCAGGGCCTGAGTCCCACTCGGAAAATGCCTCCGGACTCCCTTGCGGTGCTCTCACGCATTCCCACAGCAAAATGCTTGCACCCTCAGGAACGGCTCTTTTGGCTGAAGCACGGGTTCTCAGCAGAGCTGTTCCTTCGAGTTAGGGGGTTGCCTTCAGGCCTGCACGCACACACGGGGCAACGGTACTAGGCGCGTAAGCAAGAGGTGAGCTGAGAGCTGCCTTCCGCGCCGGCCTTGTTGCTCCCTCGATTTGACGTATGGAACCCGTTCCCCAGGCTCTCAGCTACAGTACACGGTAAACTGCTTCCTCCCACAGACCATGACACAAGTGGGGAGTCGTGCTCTGCTTTCTTCCGGGGCCTGAGTCTCCCACGGAAAATGTTTTGGGACTCCCTTGCCGTTCTCTCACGCAGGCACACAGCAACATGCTTCCAGCCTCGGGAAGGCCTCTTTTCGCTGAAGCAGGAATTCTCTGCAGACTTGTTCCTTCCACTTAGGTGCTTGGCTTTAGGCCTGCTGCAGGCACACACGGGGCAACGGTACCAGCCCCGTAACCCAGGAGGGAGCTGACAGCTGCCTTCTGCACCGGCCTGTTTCTCCATCGAGTTTACGTATGGAACCCGTCCCCAGGCTCTCACCCACAGTGCAGAGTAAACTGCTTCCCCCCACAGACCATGACACCAGTGGGGAGTCGTGCTCGGCCTTCTTCCGGGGCCTGAGTCTCCCGCGGAAAATGGTTGGGGACTCCCTGGCCGTTCTCTCACGCATGCACACAGCAACATGCTTCCAGCCTCGGGAAGGCCTCTTTTCGCGGAAGCAGGAATTCTCCACACACTCGTTCCTTCGACTCAGGGGCTTGGCTTTAGGCCTGCAGGCACACGTACGGGGCAACGGTAACCAGCCTCGTAAACAAGGAGTGAGTTGACAGCTGCCTTCCGCGACGGCCTGGTTCTGCCTCGATTTTACCTATGGAACCCGCCCCCCAGGCCCTCACCCACACTGCAGCATAAACTGCTTCCTCCCACAGAGAGGTCGGCGGTAGCCAAAGCACGGCTTCTGTACACTGTTGTTTCTTCGAGGTAGAACGCAAGCGATTGGACTTCCGTGCAGAAGTGGGGCCGCAGGGCTAGCTTCCTGAAACAAGTGGGGAGTCGTGTGCTGCCTTCTGCAGCGGCCTGAGGCTCCCACGGAAAATGGTTTGGGACTCCGTTGCAGTGCGCTCACGCATGCGCACAGCAACACGCTTCCAGCCTCAGGAAGGCCTCTTTCCGCTGAAGCAGGAATTCTCTGCAGACTTGTTCCTTCCACTTAGGTGCTTGGCTTTAGGCCTGCTGCAGGCACACACGGGGCAACGGTACCAGCCCCGTAACCCAGGAGGGAGCTGACAGCTGCCTTCTGCACCGGCCTGTTTCTCCATCGAGTTTACGTATGGAACCCGTCCCCAGGCTCTCACCCACAGGGCAGAGTAAACTGCTTCCCCCCACAGACCATGACACCAGTGGGGAGTCGTGCTCGGCCTTCTTCCGGGGCCTGAGTCTCCCGCGGAAAATGTTTGGAGACTCCCTTGCCGTTCTCTCACGCATGCACGCAGCAACATGCTTCCAGCCTCGGGAAGGCCTCTTTTCGCGGAAGCAGGAATTCTCCACACACTCGTTCCTTCGACTCAGGGGCTTGGCTTTAGGCCTGCAGGCACACCCGGGGCAAGGGGACCGGCCTCCTCCACAAGAGGTGAGTTGAGAGCGGCCTTCCGCACCGGCCTGTTTCTCGCTCCATTTCACGGATGGGGCCCTTTCCCCCGTCTCTCCCACACGAGCACTGTGAAATTCCTCTGGCTTCAGGAACGGCAATGTTAACTAAAGCGCAGGAACCCTCTAGCATTGATTCTTGGGGTTAGTAGCCCGGTAACCAGGCATCCAGGCACCCAGGGCAGGGCAGGGCGGATCTCCGAAAACGACAGCGGAGTCGACAGCAGCCTTCCTTACAGGCCTGCTTCTCACTCCGGGTTCCGTTTGGGTTCCATTTCTCATGCGTTCCCAGAAACACACACGAGATGAAGTTCACGCTCAGGAAGGGCGATCTGTGCCGAGGCACGGGTTCTCTCCAGTGTTGTTCCTTTGCGTCGGGTGGACGGCCCTTAGGACTCCACGCACACGCGGGAGAGCCGACCTAGGTTCCCGAAACAAGAGTTGAGTCGAGGGGTGCCTTCTGCCCATGCTTCTCTCTCCCTCGGAATTCTGCTGGGGCTCACTCCCCGCGTTTGCCCTGAAGCAGAGTTGAAAAGGCTGCCACCCTGTGGAGAGGCATTGAATGAGCTGAAGCCGGGCTTCTTTCCCGGCTTCTTTCTGCCAAATCAGCGTGGAGCCCTTAGCATTCCTAGGCACGCATGGGGCAGTAAGGGTGCGCTTCAGGTAACAAGAGCTGAGTCGAGAGGTGCCTTCTGGCCCGGACTTCTTCTCCCTCGGTTTCACGTGAGGAACCCGTTCCCCAGGCTCTCCCTCCACGGTAGCCTGGAAACTGCTTCCTCCCTCAGAGAGGTGGATGGCAGCTAAAGCACGGTTTCTCTACCGTGTTGTCTCTTCGAGTTCGAACGCTAGCGATTAGGCTTCCATGCGAAAGTGAGGCCGCAGAGCTAGCCTCCTGAAACAGGTGGGGAGTCGTGTGCTGCCTTCGGCCAGGGCCTGAGTCCCACTCGGAAAATGCCTCCAGACTCCCTTGCGGTGCTCTCACGCATTCCCACAGCAAAATGCTTGCACCCTCAGGAACGGCTCTTTTGGCTGAAGCACGGGTTCTCAGCAGAGCTGTTCCTTCGAGTTAGGGGGTTGCCTTCAGGCCTGCACGCACACACGGGGCAACGGTACTAGGCGCGTAAGCAAGAGGTGAGCTGAGAGCTGCCTTCCGCGCCGGCCTTGTTGCTCCCTCGATTTGACGTATGGAACCCGTTCCCCAGGCTCTCAGCTACAGTACACGGTAAACTGCTTCCTCCCACAGACCATGACACAAGTGGGGAGTCGTGCTCTGCTTTCTTCCGGGGCCTGAGTCTCCCACGGAAAATGTTTTGGGACTCCCTTGCCGTTCTCTCACGCAGGCACACAGCAACATGCTTCCAGCCTCGGGAAGGCCTCTTTTCGCTGAAGCAGGAATTCTCTGCAGACTTGTTCCTTCCACTTAGGTGCTTGGCTTTAGGCCTGCTGCAGGCACACACGGGGCAACGGTACCAGCCCCGTAACCCAGGAGGGAGCTGACAGCTGCCTTCTGCACCGGCCTGTTTCTCCATCGAGTTTACGTATGGAACCCGTCCCCAGGCTCTCACCCACAGTGCAGAGTAAACTGCTTCCCCCCACAGACCATGACACCAGTGGGGAGTCGTGCTCGGCCTTCTTCCGGGGCCTGAGTCTCCCGCGGAAAATGGTTGGGGACTCCCTGGCCGTTCTCTCACGCATGCACACAGCAACATGCTTCCAGCCTCGGGAAGGCCTCTTTTCGCGGAAGCAGGAATTCTCCACACACTCGTTCCTTCGACTCAGGGGCTTGGCTTTAGGCCTGCAGGCACACGTACGGGGCAACGGTAACCAGCCTCGTAAACAAGGAGTGAGTTGACAGCTGCCTTCCGCGCCGGCCTGGTTCTGCCTCGATTTTACCTATGGAACCCGCCCCCCAGGCCCTCACCCACACTGCAGCATAAACTGCTTCCTCCCACAGAGAGGTCGGCGGTAGCCAAAGCACGGCTTCTGTACACTGTTGTTTCTTCGAGGTAGAACGCAAGCGATTGGACTTCCGTGCAGAAGTGGGGCCGCAGGGCTAGCTTCCTGAAACAAGTGGGGAGTCGTGTGCTGCCTTCTGCAGCGGCCTGAGGCTCCCACGGAAAATGGTTTGGGACTCCGTTGCAGTGCGCTCACGCATGCGCACAGCAACACGCTTCCAGCCTCAGGAAGGCCTCTTTCCGCTGAAGCAGGAATTCTCTGCAGACTTGTTCCTTCCACTTAGGTGCTTGGCTTTAGGCCTGCTGCAGGCACACACGGGGCAACGGTACCAGCCCCGTAACCCAGGAGGGAGCTGACAGCTGCCTTCTGCACCGGCCTGTTTCTCCATCGAGTTTACGTATGGAACCCGTCCCCAGGCTCTCACCCACAGGGCAGAGTAAACTGCTTCCCCCCACAGACCATGACACCAGTGGGGAGTCGTGCTCGGCCTTCTTCCGGGGCCTGAGTCTCCCGCGGAAAATGGTTGGGGACTCCCTTGCCGTTCTCTCACGCATGCACGCAGCAAAATGCTTCCAGCCTCGGGAAGGCCTCTTTTCGCTGAAGCAGGAATTCTCTACACACTTGTCCCTCCGACTTAGGGGCTTGGCTTTAGGCCTGCAGGCACACCCGGGGCAAGGGGACCGGCCTCCTCCACAAGAGGTGAGTTGAGAGCGGCCTTCCGCACCGGCCTGTTTCTCGCTCCATTTCACGGATGGGGCCCTTTCCCCCGTCTCTCCCACACGAGCACTGTGAAATTCCTCTGGCTTCAGGAACGGCAATGTTAACTAAAGCGCAGGAACCCTCTAGCATTGATTCTTGGGGTTAGTAGCCCGGTAACCAGGCATCCAGGCACCCAGGGCAGGGCAGGGCGGATCTCCGAAAACGACAGCGGAGTCGACAGCAGCCTTCCTTACAGGCCTGCTTCTCACTCCGGGTTCCGTTTGGGTTCCATTTCTCATGCGTTCCCAGAAACACACACGAGATGAAGTTCACGCTCAGGAAGGGCGATCTGTGCCGAGGCACGGGTTCTCTCCAGTGTTGTTCCTTTGCGTCGGGTGGACGGCCCTTAGGACTCCACGCACACGCGGGAGAGCCGACCTAGGTTCCCGAAACAAGAGTTGAGTCGAGGGGTGCCTTCTGCCCATGCTTCTCTCTCCCTCGGAATTCTGCTGGGGCTCACTCCCCGCGTTTGCCCTGAAGCAGAGTTGAAAAGGCTGCCACCCTGTGGAGAGGCATTGAATGAGCTGAAGCCGGGCTTCTTTCCCGGCTTCTTTCTGCCAAATCAGCGTGGAGCCCTTAGCATTCCTAGGCACGCATGGGGCAGTAAGGGTGCGCTTCAGGTAACAAGAGCTGAGTCGAGAGGTGCCTTCTGGCCCGGACTTCTTCTCCCTCGGTTTCACGTGAGGAACCCGTTCCCCAGGCTCTCCCCCCACGGTAGCCTGGAAACTGCTTCCTCCCTCAGAGAGGTGGATGGCAGCTAAAGCACGGTTTCTCTACCGTGTTGTCTCTTCGAGTTCGAACGCTAGCGATTAGGCTTCCATGCGAAAGTGAGGCCGCAGAGCTAGCCTCCTGAAACAGGTGGGGAGTCGTGTGCTGCCTTCGGCCAGGGCCTGAGTCCCACTCGGAAAATGCCTCCGGACTCCCTTGCGGTGCTCTCACGCATTCCCACAGCAAAATGCTTGCACCCTCAGGAACGGCTCTTTTGGCTGAAGCACGGGTTCTCAGCAGAGCTGTTCCTTCGAGTTAGGGGGTTGCCTTCAGGCCTGCACGCACACACGGGGCAACGGTACTAGGCGCGTAAGCAAGAGGTGAGCTGAGAGCTGCCTTCCGCGCCGGCCTTGTTGCTCCCTCGATTTGACGTATGGAACCCGTTCCCCAGGCTCTCAGCTACAGTACACGGTAAACTGCTTCCTCCCACAGACCATGACACAAGTGGGGAGTCGTGCTCTGCTTTCTTCCGGGGCCTGAGTCTCCCACGGAAAATGTTTTGGGACTCCCTTGCCGTTCTCTCACGCAGGCACACAGCAACATGCTTCCAGCCTCGGGAAGGCCTCTTTTCGCTGAAGCAGGAATTCTCTGCAGACTTGTTCCTTCCACTTAGGTGCTTGGCTTTAGGCCTGCTGCAGGCACACACGGGGCAACGGTACCAGCCCCGTAACCCAGGAGGGAGCTGACAGCTGCCTTCTGCACCGGCCTGTTTCTCCATCGAGTTTACGTATGGAACCCGTCCCCAGGCTCTCACCCACAGTGCAGAGTAAACTGCTTCCCCCCACAGACCATGACACCAGTGGGGAGTCGTGCTCGGCCTTCTTCCGGGGCCTGAGTCTCCCGCGGAAAATGGTTGGGGACTCCCTGGCCGTTCTCTCACGCATGCACACAGCAACATGCTTCCAGCCTCGGGAAGGCCTCTTTTCGCGGAAGCAGGAATTCTCCACACACTCGTTCCTTCGACTCAGGGGCTTGGCTTTAGGCCTGCAGGCACACGTACGGGGCAACGGTAACCAGCCTCGTAAACAAGGAGTGAGTTGACAGCTGCCTTCCGCGCCGGCCTGGTTCTGCCTCGATTTTACCTATGGAACCCGCCCCCCAGGCCCTCACCCACACTGCAGCATAAACTGCTTCCTCCCACAGAGAGGTCGGCGGTAGCCAAAGCACGGCTTCTGTACACTGTTGTTTCTTCGAGGTAGAACGCAAGCGATTGGACTTCCGTGCAGAAGTGGGGCCGCAGGGCTAGCTTCCTGAAACAAGTGGGGAGTCGTGTGCTGCCTTCTGCAGCGGCCTGAGGCTCCCACGGAAAATGGTTTGGGACTCCGTTGCAGTGCGCTCACGCATGCGCACAGCAACACGCTTCCAGCCTCAGGAAGGCCTCTTTCCGCTGAAGCAGGAATTCTCTGCAGACTTGTTCCTTCCACTTAGGTGCTTGGCTTTAGGCCTGCTGCAGGCACACACGGGGCAACGGTACCAGCCCCGTAACCCAGGAGGGAGCTGACAGCTGCCTTCTGCACCGGCCTGTTTCTCCATCGAGTTTACGTATGGAACCCGTCCCCAGGCTCTCACCCACAGGGCAGAGTAAACTGCTTCCCCCCACAGACCATGACACCAGTGGGGAGTCGTGCTCGGCCTTCTTCCGGGGCCTGAGTCTCCCACGGAAAATGGTTGGGGACTCCCTTGCCGTTCTCTCACGCATGCACGCAGCAAAATGCTTCCAGCCTCGGGAAGGCCTCTTTTCGCTGAAGCAGGAATTCTCCACACACTCGTCCCTCCGACTCAGGGGCTTGGCTTTAGGCCTGCAGGCACACCCGGGGCAAGGGGACCGGCCTCCTCCACAAGAGGTGAGTTGAGAGCGGCCTTCCGCACCGGCCTGTTTCTCGCTCCATTTCACGGATGGGGCCCTTTCCCCCGTCTCTCCCACACGAGCGCTGTGAAATTCCTCTGGCTTCAGGAACGGCAATGTTAACTAAAGCGCAGGAACCCTCTAGCATTGATTCTTGGGGTTAGTAGCCCGGTAACCAGGCATCCAGGCACCCAGGGCAGGGCAGGGCGGATCTCCGAAAACGACAGCGGAGTCGACAGCAGCCTTCCTTACAGGCCTGCTTCTCACTCCGGGTTCCGTTTGGGTTCCATTTCTCATGCGTTCCCAGAAACACACACGAGATGAAGTTCACGCTCAGGAAGGGCGATCTGTGCCGAGGCACGGGTTCTCTCCAGTGTTGTTCCTTTGCGTCGGGTGGACGGCCCTTAGGACTCCACGCACACGCGGGAGAGCCGACCTAGGTTCCCGAAACAAGAGTTGAGTCGAGGGGTGCCTTCTGCCCATGCTTCTCTCTCCCTCGGAATTCTGCTGGGGCTCACTCCCCGCGTTTGCCCTGAAGCAGAGTTGAAAAGGCTGCCACCCTGTGGAGAGGCATTGAATGAGCTGAAGCCGGGCTTCTTTCCCGGCTTCTTTCTGCCAAATCAGCGTGGAGCCCTTAGCATTCCTAGGCACGCATGGGGCAGTAAGGGTGCGCTTCAGGTAACAAGAGCTGAGTCGAGGGGTGCCTTCTGGCCCGGACTTCTTCTCCCTCGGTTTCACGTGAGGAACCCGTTCCCCAGGCTCTCCCCCCACGGTAGCCTGGAAACTGCTTCCTCCCTCAGAGAGGTGGATGGCAGCTAAAGCACGGTTTCTCTACCGTGTTGTCTCTTCGAGTTCGAACGCTAGCGATTAGGCTTCCATGCGAAAGTGAGGCCGCAGAGCTAGCCTCCTGAAACAGGTGGGGAGTCGTGTGCTGCCTTCGGCCAGGGCCTGAGTCCCACTCGGAAAATGCCTCCGGACTCCCTTGCGGTGCTCTCACGCATTCCCACAGCAAAATGCTTGCACCCTCAGGAACGGCTCTTTTGGCTGAAGCACGGGTTCTCAGCAGAGCTGTTCCTTCGAGTTAGGGGGTTGCCTTCAGGCCTGCACGCACACACGGGGCAACGGTACTAGGCGCGTAAGCAAGAGGTGAGCTGAGAGCTGCCTTCCGCGCCGGCCTTGTTGCTCCCTCGATTTGACGTATGGAACCCGTTCCCCAGGCTCTCAGCTACAGTACACGGTAAACTGCTTCCTCCCACAGACCATGACACAAGTGGGGAGTCGTGCTCTGCTTTCTTCCGGGGCCTGAGTCTCCCACGGAAAATGTTTTGGGACTCCCTTGCCGTTCTCTCACGCAGGCACACAGCAACATGCTTCCAGCCTCGGGAAGGCCTCTTTTCGCTGAAGCAGGAATTCTCTGCAGACTTGTTCCTTCCACTTAGGTGCTTGGCTTTAGGCCTGCTGCAGGCACACACGGGGCAACGGTACCAGCCCCGTAACCCAGGAGGGAGCTGACAGCTGCCTTCTGCACCGGCCTGTTTCTCCATCGAGTTTACGTATGGAACCCGTCCCCAGGCTCTCACCCACAGTGCAGAGTAAACTGCTTCCCCCCACAGACCATGACACCAGTGGGGAGTCGTGCTCGGCCTTCTTCCGGGGCCTGAGTCTCCCGCGGAAAATGGTTGGGGACTCCCTGGCCGTTCTCTCACGCATGCACACAGCAACATGCTTCCAGCCTCGGGAAGGCCTCTTTTCGCGGAAGCAGGAATTCTCCACACACTCGTTCCTTCGACTCAGGGGCTTGGCTTTAGGCCTGCAGGCACACGTACGGGGCAACGGTAACCAGCCTCGTAAACAAGGAGTGAGTTGACAGCTGCCTTCCGCGCCGGCCTGGTTCTGCCTCGATTTTACCTATGGAACCCGCCCCCCAGGCCCTCACCCACACTGCAGCATAAACTGCTTCCTCCCACAGAGAGGTCGGCGGTAGCCAAAGCACGGCTTCTGTACACTGTTGTTTCTTCGAGGTAGAACGCAAGCGATTGGACTTCCGTGCAGAAGTGGGGCCGCAGGGCTAGCTTCCTGAAACAAGTGGGGAGTCGTGTGCTGCCTTCTGCAGCGGCCTGAGGCTCCCACGGAAAATGGTTTGGGACTCCGTTGCAGTGCGCTCACGCATGCGCACAGCAACACGCTTCCAGCCTCAGGAAGGCCTCTTTCCGCTGAAGCAGGAATTCTCTGCAGACTTGTTCCTTCCACTTAGGTGCTTGGCTTTAGGCCTGCTGCAGGCACACACGGGGCAACGGTACCAGCCCCGTAACCCAGGAGGGAGCTGACAGCTGCCTTCTGCACCGGCCTGTTTCTCCATCGAGTTTACGTATGGAACCCGTCCCCAGGCTCTCACCCACAGGGCAGAGTAAACTGCTTCCCCCCACAGACCATGACACCAGTGGGGAGTCGTGCTCGGCCTTCTTCCGGGGCCTGAGTCTCCCACGGAAAATGGTTGGGGACTCCCTTGCCGTTCTCTCACGCATGCACGCAGCAAAATGCTTCCAGCCTCGGGAAGGCCTCTTTTCGCTGAAGCAGGAATTCTCCACACACTCGTCCCTCCGACTCAGGGGCTTGGCTTTAGGCCTGCAGGCACACCCGGGGCAAGGGGACCGGCCTCCTCCACAAGAGGTGAGTTGAGAGCGGCCTTCCGCACCGGCCTGTTTCTCGCTCCATTTCACGGATGGGGCCCTTTCCCCCGTCTCTCCCACACGAGCGCTGTGAAATTCCTCTGGCTTCAGGAACGGCAATGTTAACTAAAGCGCAGGAACCCTCTAGCATTGATTCTTGGGGTTAGTAGCCCGGTAACCAGGCATCCAGGCACCCAGGGCAGGGCAGGGCGGATCTCCGAAAACGACAGCGGAGTCGACAGCAGCCTTCCTTACAGGCCTGCTTCTCACTCCGGGTTCCGTTTGGGTTCCATTTCTCATGCGTTCCCAGAAACACACACGAGATGAAGTTCACGCTCAGGAAGGGCGATCTGTGCCGAGGCACGGGTTCTCTCCAGTGTTGTTCCTTTGCGTCGGGTGGACGGCCCTTAGGACTCCACGCACACGCGGGAGAGCCGACCTAGGTTCCCGAAACAAGAGTTGAGTCGAGGGGTGCCTTCTGCCCATGCTTCTCTCTCCCTCGGAATTCTGCTGGGGCTCACTCCCCGCGTTTGCCCTGAAGCAGAGTTGAAAAGGCTGCCACCCTGTGGAGAGGCATTGAATGAGCTGAAGCCGGGCTTCTTTCCCGGCTTCTTTCTGCCAAATCAGCGTGGAGCCCTTAGCATTCCTAGGCACGCATGGGGCAGTAAGGGTGCGCTTCAGGTAACAAGAGCTGAGTCGAGGGGTGCCTTCTGGCCCGGACTTCTTCTCCCTCGGTTTCACGTGAGGAACCCGTTCCCCAGGCTCTCCCCCCACGGTAGCCTGGAAACTGCTTCCTCCCTCAGAGAGGTGGATGGCAGCTAAAGCACGGTTTCTCTACCGTGTTGTCTCTTCGAGTTCGAACGCTAGCGATTAGGCTTCCATGCGAAAGTGAGGCCGCAGAGCTAGCCTCCTGAAACAGGTGGGGAGTCGTGTGCTGCCTTCGGCCAGGGCCTGAGTCCCACTCGGAAAATGCCTCCGGACTCCCTTGCGGTGCTCTCACGCATTCCCACAGCAAAATGCTTGCACCCTCAGGAACGGCTCTTTTGGCTGAAGCACGGGTTCTCAGCAGAGCTGTTCCTTCGAGTTAGGGGGTTGCCTTCAGGCCTGCACGCACACACGGGGCAACGGTACTAGGCGCGTAAGCAAGAGGTGAGCTGAGAGCTGCCTTCCGCGCCGGCCTTGTTGCTCCCTCGATTTGACGTATGGAACCCGTTCCCCAGGCTCTCAGCTACAGTACACGGTAAACTGCTTCCTCCCACAGACCATGACACAAGTGGGGAGTCGTGCTCTGCTTTCTTCCGGGGCCTGAGTCTCCCACGGAAAATGTTTTGGGACTCCCTTGCCGTTCTCTCACGCAGGCACACAGCAACATGCTTCCAGCCTCGGGAAGGCCTCTTTTCGCTGAAGCAGGAATTCTCTGCAGACTTGTTCCTTCCACTTAGGTGCTTGGCTTTAGGCCTGCTGCAGGCACACACGGGGCAACGGTACCAGCCCCGTAACCCAGGAGGGAGCTGACAGCTGCCTTCTGCACCGGCCTGTTTCTCCATCGAGTTTACGTATGGAACCCGTCCCCAGGCTCTCACCCACAGTGCAGAGTAAACTGCTTCCCCCCACAGACCATGACACCAGTGGGGAGTCGTGCTCGGCCTTCTTCCGGGGCCTGAGTCTCACGCGGAAAATGGTTGGG
This sequence comes from Mirounga angustirostris, assembly GCF_029215605.1. Classification (NCBI taxonomy): domain Eukaryota; kingdom Metazoa; phylum Chordata; class Mammalia; order Carnivora; family Phocidae; genus Mirounga; species Mirounga angustirostris. The sequence goes on along the minus strand of NW_026991803.1, from coordinate 76,887 downwards.
GACTCCCTGGCCGTTCTCTCACGCATGCACACAGCAACATGCTTCCAGCCTCGGGAAGGCCTCTTTTCGCGGAAGCAGGAATTCTCCACACACTCGTTCCTTCGACTCAGGGGCTTGGCTTTAGGCCTGCAGGCACACGTACGGGGCAACGGTAACCAGCCTCGTAAACAAGGAGTGAGTTGACAGCTGCCTTCCGCGCCGGCCTGGTTCTGCCTCGATTTTACCTATGGAACCCGCCCCCCAGGCCCTCACCCACACTGCAGCATAAACTGCTTCCTCCCACAGAGAGGTCGGCGGTAGCCAAAGCACGGCTTCTGTACACTGTTGTTTCTTCGAGGTAGAACGCAAGCGATTGGACTTCCGTGCAGAAGTGGGGCCGCAGGGCTAGCTTCCTGAAACAAGTGGGGAGTCGTGTGCTGCCTTCTGCAGCGGCCTGAGGCTCCCACGGGAAATGGTTTGGGACTCCGTTGCAGTGCGCTCACGCATGCGCACAGCAACACGCTTCCAGCCTCAGGAAGGCCTCTTTCCGCTGAAGCAGGAATTCTCTGCAGACTTGTTCCTTCCACTTAGGTGCTTGGCTTTAGGCCTGCTGCAGGCACACACGGGGCAACGGTACCAGCCCCGTAACCCAGGAGGGAGCTGACAGCTGCCTTCTGCACCGGCCTGTTTCTCCATCGAGTTTACGTATGGAACCCGTCCCCAGGCTCTCACCCACAGGGCAGAGTAAACTGCTTCCCCCCACAGACCATGACACCAGTGGGGAGTCGTGCTCGGCCTTCTTCCGGGGCCTGAGTCTCCCACGGAAAATGGTTGGGGACTCCCTTGCCGTTCTCTCACGCATGCACGCAGCAAAATGCTTCCAGCCTCGGGAAGGCCTCTTTTCGCGGAAGCAGGAATTCTCTACACACTTGTCCCTCCGACTTAGGGGCTTGGCTTTAGGCCTGCAGGCACACCCGGGGCAAGGGGACCGGCCTCCTCCACAAGAGGTGAGTTGAGAGCGGCCTTCCGCACCGGCCTGTTTCTCGCTCCATTTCACGGATGGGGCCCTTTCCCCCGTCTCTCCCACACGAGCACTGTGAAATTCCTCTGGCTTCAGGAACGGCAATGTTAACTAAAGCGCAGGAACCCTCTAGCATTGATTCTTGGGGTTAGTAGCCCGGTAACCAGGCATCCAGGCACCCAGGGCAGGGCAGGGCGGATCTCCGAAAACGACAGCGGAGTCGACAGCAGCCTTCCTTACAGGCCTGCTTCTCACTCCGGGTTCCGTTTGGGTTCCATTTCTCATGCGTTCCCAGAAACACACACGAGATGAAGTTCACGCTCAGGAAGGGCGATCTGTGCCGAGGCACGGGTTCTCTCCAGTGTTGTTCCTTTGCGTCGGGTGGACGGCCCTTAGGACTCCACGCACACGCGGGAGAGCCGACCTAGGTTCCCGAAACAAGAGTTGAGTCGAGGGGTGCCTTCTGCCCATGCTTCTCTCTCCCTCGGAATTCTGCTGGGGCTCACTCCCCGCGTTTGCCCTGAAGCAGAGTTGAAAAGGCTGCCACCCTGTGGAGAGGCATTGAATGAGCTGAAGCCGGGCTTCTTTCCCGGCTTCTTTCTGCCAAATCAGCGTGGAGCCCTTAGCATTCCTAGGCACGCATGGGGCAGTAAGGGTGCGCTTCAGGTAACAAGAGCTGAGTCGAGAGGTGCCTTCTGGCCCGGACTTCTTCTCCCTCGGTTTCACGTGAGGAACCCGTTCCCCAGGCTCTCCCCCCACGGTAGCCTGGAAACTGCTTCCTCCCTCAGAGAGGTGGATGGCAGCTAAAGCACGGTTTCTCTACCGTGTTGTCTCTTCGAGTTCGAACGCTAGCGATTAGGCTTCCATGCGAAAGTGAGGCCGCAGAGCTAGCCTCCTGAAACAGGTGGGGAGTCGTGTGCTGCCTTCGGCCAGGGCCTGAGTCCCACTCGGAAAATGCCTCCGGACTCCCTTGCGGTGCTCTCACGCATTCCCACAGCAAAATGCTTGCACCCTCAGGAACGGCTCTTTTGGCTGAAGCACGGGTTCTCAGCAGAGCTGTTCCTTCGAGTTAGGGGGTTGCCTTCAGGCCTGCACGCACACACGGGGCAACGGTACTAGGCGCGTAAGCAAGAGGTGAGCTGAGAGCTGCCTTCCGCGCCGGCCTTGTTGCTCCCTCGATTTGACGTATGGAACCCGTTCCCCAGGCTCTCAGCTACAGTACACGGTAAACTGCTTCCTCCCACAGACCATGACACAAGTGGGGAGTCGTGCTCTGCTTTCTTCCGGGGCCTGAGTCTCCCACGGAAAATGTTTTGGGACTCCCTTGCCGTTCTCTCACGCAGGCACACAGCAACATGCTTCCAGCCTCGGGAAGGCCTCTTTTCGCTGAAGCAGGAATTCTCTGCAGACTTGTTCCTTCCACTTAGGTGCTTGGCTTTAGGCCTGCTGCAGGCACACACGGGGCAACGGTACCAGCCCCGTAACCCAGGAGGGAGCTGACAGCTGCCTTCTGCACCGGCCTGTTTCTCCATCGAGTTTACGTATGGAACCCGTCCCCAGGCTCTCACCCACAGTGCAGAGTAAACTGCTTCCCCCCACAGACCATGACACCAGTGGGGAGTCGTGCTCGGCCTTCTTCCGGGGCCTGAGTCTCCCGCGGAAAATGGTTGGGGACTCCCTGGCCGTTCTCTCACGCATGCACACAGCAACATGCTTCCAGCCTCGGGAAGGCCTCTTTTCGCGGAAGCAGGAATTCTCCACACACTCGTTCCTTCGACTCAGGGGCTTGGCTTTAGGCCTGCAGGCACACGTACGGGGCAACGGTAACCAGCCTCGTAAACAAGGAGTGAGTTGACAGCTGCCTTCCGCGCCGGCCTGGTTCTGCCTCGATTTTACCTATGGAACCCGCCCCCCAGGCCCTCACCCACACTGCAGCATAAACTGCTTCCTCCCACAGAGAGGTCGGCGGTAGCCAAAGCACGGCTTCTGTACACTGTTGTTTCTTCGAGGTAGAACGCAAGCGATTGGACTTCCGTGCAGAAGTGGGGCCGCAGGGCTAGCTTCCTGAAACAAGTGGGGAGTCGTGTGCTGCCTTCTGCAGCGGCCTGAGGCTCCCACGGGAAATGGTTTGGGACTCCGTTGCAGTGCGCTCACGCATGCGCACAGCAACACGCTTCCAGCCTCAGGAAGGCCTCTTTCCGCTGAAGCAGGAATTCTCTGCAGACTTGTTCCTTCCACTTAGGTGCTTGGCTTTAGGCCTGCTGCAGGCACACACGGGGCAACGGTACCAGCCCCGTAACCCAGGAGGGAGCTGACAGCTGCCTTCTGCACCGGCCTGTTTCTCCATCGAGTTTACGTATGGAACCCGTCCCCAGGCTCTCACCCACAGGGCAGAGTAAACTGCTTCCCCCCACAGACCATGACACCAGTGGGGAGTCGTGCTCGGCCTTCTTCCGGGGCCTGAGTCTCCCACGGAAAATGGTTGGGGACTCCCTTGCCGTTCTCTCACGCATGCACGCAGCAAAATGCTTCCAGCCTCGGGAAGGCCTCTTTTCGCGGAAGCAGGAATTCTCTACACACTTGTCCCTCCGACTTAGGGGCTTGGCTTTAGGCCTGCAGGCACACCCGGGGCAAGGGGACCGGCCTCCTCCACAAGAGGTGAGTTGAGAGCGGCCTTCCGCACCGGCCTGTTTCTCGCTCCATTTCACGGATGGGGCCCTTTCCCCCGTCTCTCCCACACGAGCACTGTGAAATTCCTCTGGCTTCAGGAACGGCAATGTTAACTAAAGCGCAGGAACCCTCTAGCATTGATTCTTGGGGTTAGTAGCCCGGTAACCAGGCATCCAGGCACCCAGGGCAGGGCAGGGCGGATCTCCGAAAACGACAGCGGAGTCGACAGCAGCCTTCCTTACAGGCCTGCTTCTCACTCCGGGTTCCGTTTGGGTTCCATTTCTCATGCGTTCCCAGAAACACACACGAGATGAAGTTCACGCTCAGGAAGGGCGATCTGTGCCGAGGCACGGGTTCTCTCCAGTGTTGTTCCTTTGCGTCGGGTGGACGGCCCTTAGGACTCCACGCACACGCGGGAGAGCCGACCTAGGTTCCCGAAACAAGAGTTGAGTCGAGGGGTGCCTTCTGCCCATGCTTCTCTCTCCCTCGGAATTCTGCTGGGGCTCACTCCCCGCGTTTGCCCTGAAGCAGAGTTGAAAAGGCTGCCACCCTGTGGAGAGGCATTGAATGAGCTGAAGCCGGGCTTCTTTCCCGGCTTCTTTCTGCCAAATCAGCGTGGAGCCCTTAGCATTCCTAGGCACGCATGGGGCAGTAAGGGTGCGCTTCAGGTAACAAGAGCTGAGTCGAGAGGTGCCTTCTGGCCCGGACTTCTTCTCCCTCGGTTTCACGTGAGGAACCCGTTCCCCAGGCTCTCCCCCCACGGTAGCCTGGAAACTGCTTCCTCCCTCAGAGAGGTGGATGGCAGCTAAAGCACGGTTTCTCTACCGTGTTGTCTCTTCGAGTTCGAACGCTAGCGATTAGGCTTCCATGCGAAAGTGAGGCCGCAGAGCTAGCCTCCTGAAACAGGTGGGGAGTCGTGTGCTGCCTTCGGCCAGGGCCTGAGTCCCACTCGGAAAATGCCTCCGGACTCCCTTGCGGTGCTCTCACGCATTCCCACAGCAAAATGCTTGCACCCTCAGGAACGGCTCTTTTGGCTGAAGCACGGGTTCTCAGCAGAGCTGTTCCTTCGAGTTAGGGGGTTGCCTTCAGGCCTGCACGCACACACGGGGCAACGGTACTAGGCGCGTAAGCAAGAGGTGAGCTGAGAGCTGCCTTCCGCGCCGGCCTTGTTGCTCCCTCGATTTGACGTATGGAACCCGTTCCCCAGGCTCTCAGCTACAGTACACGGTAAACTGCTTCCTCCCACAGACCATGACACAAGTGGGGAGTCGTGCTCTGCTTTCTTCCGGGGCCTGAGTCTCCCACGGAAAATGTTTTGGGACTCCCTTGCCGTTCTCTCACGCAGGCACACAGCAACATGCTTCCAGCCTCGGGAAGGCCTCTTTTCGCTGAAGCAGGAATTCTCTGCAGACTTGTTCCTTCCACTTAGGTGCTTGGCTTTAGGCCTGCTGCAGGCACACACGGGGCAACGGTACCAGCCCCGTAACCCAGGAGGGAGCTGACAGCTGCCTTCTGCACCGGCCTGTTTCTCCATCGAGTTTACGTATGGAACCCGTCCCCAGGCTCTCACCCACAGTGCAGAGTAAACTGCTTCCCCCCACAGACCATGACACCAGTGGGGAGTCGTGCTCGGCCTTCTTCCGGGGCCTGAGTCTCCCGCGGAAAATGGTTGGGGACTCCCTGGCCGTTCTCTCACGCATGCACACAGCAACATGCTTCCAGCCTCGGGAAGGCCTCTTTTCGCGGAAGCAGGAATTCTCCACACACTCGTTCCTTCGACTCAGGGGCTTGGCTTTAGGCCTGCAGGCACACGTACGGGGCAACGGTAACCAGCCTCGTAAACAAGGAGTGAGTTGACAGCTGCCTTCCGCGCCGGCCTGGTTCTGCCTCGATTTTACCTATGGAACCCGCCCCCCAGGCCCTCACCCACACTGCAGCATAAACTGCTTCCTCCCACAGAGAGGTCGGCGGTAGCCAAAGCACGGCTTCTGTACACTGTTGTTTCTTCGAGGTAGAACGCAAGCGATTGGACTTCCGTGCAGAAGTGGGGCCGCAGGGCTAGCTTCCTGAAACAAGTGGGGAGTCGTGTGCTGCCTTCTGCAGCGGCCTGAGGCTCCCACGGGAAATGGTTTGGGACTCCGTTGCAGTGCGCTCACGCATGCGCACAGCAACACGCTTCCAGCCTCAGGAAGGCCTCTTTCCGCTGAAGCAGGAATTCTCTGCAGACTTGTTCCTTCCACTTAGGTGCTTGGCTTTAGGCCTGCTGCAGGCACACACGGGGCAACGGTACCAGCCCCGTAACCCAGGAGGGAGCTGACAGCTGCCTTCTGCACCGGCCTGTTTCTCCATCGAGTTTACGTATGGAACCCGTCCCCAGGCTCTCACCCACAGGGCAGAGTAAACTGCTTCCCCCCACAGACCATGACACCAGTGGGGAGTCGTGCTCGGCCTTCTTCCGGGGCCTGAGTCTCCCACGGAAAATGGTTGGGGACTCCCTTGCCGTTCTCTCACGCATGCACGCAGCAAAATGCTTCCAGCCTCGGGAAGGCCTCTTTTCGCGGAAGCAGGAATTCTCTACACACTTGTCCCTCCGACTTAGGGGCTTGGCTTTAGGCCTGCAGGCACACCCGGGGCAAGGGGACCGGCCTCCTCCACAAGAGGTGAGTTGAGAGCGGCCTTCCGCACCGGCCTGTTTCTCGCTCCATTTCACGGATGGGGCCCTTTCCCCCGTCTCTCCCACACGAGCGCTGTGAAATTCCTCTGGCTTCAGGAACGGCAATGTTAACTAAAGCGCAGGAACCCTCTAGCATTGATTCTTGGGGTTAGTAGCCCGGTAACCAGGCATCCAGGCACCCAGGGCAGGGCAGGGCGGATCTCCGAAAACGACAGCGGAGTCGACAGCAGCCTTCCTTACAGGCCTGCTTCTCACTCCGGGTTCCGTTTGGGTTCCATTTCTCATGCGTTCCCAGAAACACACACGAGATGAAGTTCACGCTCAGGAAGGGCGATCTGTGCCGAGGCACGGGTTCTCTCCAGTGTTGTTCCTTTGCGTCGGGTGGACGGCCCTTAGGACTCCACGCACACGCGGGAGAGCCGACCTAGGTTCCCGAAACAAGAGTTGAGTCGAGGGGTGCCTTCTGCCCATGCTTCTCTCTCCCTCGGAATTCTGCTGGGGCTCACTCCCCGCGTTTGCCCTGAAGCAGAGTTGAAAAGGCTGCCACCCTGTGGAGAGGCATTGAATGAGCTGAAGCCGGGCTTCTTTCCCGGCTTCTTTCTGCCAAATCAGCGTGGAGCCCTTAGCATTCCTAGGCACGCATGGGGCAGTAAGGGTGCGCTTCAGGTAACAAGAGCTGAGTCGAGGGGTGCCTTCTGGCCCGGACTTCTTCTCCCTCGGTTTCACGTGAGGAACCCGTTCCCCAGGCTCTCCCCCCACGGTAGCCTGGAAACTGCTTCCTCCCTCAGAGAGGTGGATGGCAGCTAAAGCACGGTTTCTCTACCGTGTTGTCTCTTCGAGTTCGAACGCTAGCGATTAGGCTTCCATGCGAAAGTGAGGCCGCAGAGCTAGCCTCCTGAAACAGGTGGGGAGTCGTGTGCTGCCTTCGGCCAGGGCCTGAGTCCCACTCGGAAAATGCCTCCGGACTCCCTTGCGGTGCTCTCACGCATTCCCACAGCAAAATGCTTGCACCCTCAGGAACGGCTCTTTTGGCTGAAGCACGGGTTCTCAGCAGAGCTGTTCCTTCGAGTTAGGGGGTTGCCTTCAGGCCTGCACGCACACACGGGGCAACGGTACTAGGCGCGTAAGCAAGAGGTGAGCTGAGAGCTGCCTTCCGCGCCGGCCTTGTTGCTCCCTCGATTTGACGTATGGAACCCGTTCCCCAGGCTCTCAGCTACAGTACACGGTAAACTGCTTCCTCCCACAGACCATGACACAAGTGGGGAGTCGTGCTCTGCTTTCTTCCGGGGCCTGAGTCTCCCACGGAAAATGTTTTGGGACTCCCTTGCCGTTCTCTCACGCAGGCACACAGCAACATGCTTCCAGCCTCGGGAAGGCCTCTTTTCGCTGAAGCAGGAATTCTCTGCAGACTTGTTCCTTCCACTTAGGTGCTTGGCTTTAGGCCTGCTGCAGGCACACACGGGGCAACGGTACCAGCCCCGTAACCCAGGAGGGAGCTGACAGCTGCCTTCTGCACCGGCCTGTTTCTCCATCGAGTTTACGTATGGAACCCGTCCCCAGGCTCTCACCCACAGTGCAGAGTAAACTGCTTCCCCCCACAGACCATGACACCAGTGGGGAGTCGTGCTCGGCCTTCTTCCGGGGCCTGAGTCTCCCGCGGAAAATGGTTGGGGACTCCCTGGCCGTTCTCTCACGCATGCACACAGCAACATGCTTCCAGCCTCGGGAAGGCCTCTTTTCGCGGAAGCAGGAATTCTCCACACACTCGTTCCTTCGACTCAGGGGCTTGGCTTTAGGCCTGCAGGCACACGTACGGGGCAACGGTAACCAGCCTCGTAAACAAGGAGTGAGTTGACAGCTGCCTTCCGCGCCGGCCTGGTTCTGCCTCGATTTTACCTATGGAACCCGCCCCCCAGGCCCTCACCCACACTGCAGCATAAACTGCTTCCTCCCACAGAGAGGTCGGCGGTAGCCAAAGCACGGCTTCTGTACACTGTTGTTTCTTCGAGGTAGAACGCAAGCGATTGGACTTCCGTGCAGAAGTGGGGCCGCAGGGCTAGCTTCCTGAAACAAGTGGGGAGTCGTGTGCTGCCTTCTGCAGCGGCCTGAGGCTCCCACGGAAAATGGTTTGGGACTCCGTTGCAGTGCGCTCACGCATGCGCACAGCAACACGCTTCCAGCCTCAGGAAGGCCTCTTTCCGCTGAAGCAGGAATTCTCTGCAGACTTGTTCCTTCCACTTAGGTGCTTGGCTTTAGGCCTGCTGCAGGCACACACGGGGCAACGGTACCAGCCCCGTAACCCAGGAGGGAGCTGACAGCTGCCTTCTGCACCGGCCTGTTTCTCCATCGAGTTTACGTATGGAACCCGTCCCCAGGCTCTCACCCACAGGGCAGAGTAAACTGCTTCCCCCCACAGACCATGACACCAGTGGGGAGTCGTGCTCGGCCTTCTTCCGGGGCCTGAGTCTCCCACGGAAAATGGTTGGGGACTCCCTTGCCGTTCTCTCACGCATGCACGCAGCAAAATGCTTCCAGCCTCGGGAAGGCCTCTTTTCGCTGAAGCAGGAATTCTCCACACACTCGTCCCTCCGACTCAGGGGCTTGGCTTTAGGCCTGCAGGCACACCCGGGGCAAGGGGACCGGCCTCCTCCACAAGAGGTGAGTTGAGAGCGGCCTTCCGCACCGGCCTGTTTCTCGCTCCATTTCACGGATGGGGCCCTTTCCCCCGTCTCTCCCACACGAGCGCTGTGAAATTCCTCTGGCTTCAGGAACGGCAATGTTAACTAAAGCGCAGGAACCCTCTAGCATTGATTCTTGGGGTTAGTAGCCCGGTAACCAGGCATCCAGGCACCCAGGGCAGGGCAGGGCGGATCTCCGAAAACGACAGCGGAGTCGACAGCAGCCTTCCTTACAGGCCTGCTTCTCACTCCGGGTTCCGTTTGGGTTCCATTTCTCATGCGTTCCCAGAAACACACACGAGATGAAGTTCACGCTCAGGAAGGGCGATCTGTGCCGAGGCACGGGTTCTCTCCAGTGTTGTTCCTTTGCGTCGGGTGGACGGCCCTTAGGACTCCACGCACACGCGGGAGAGCCGACCTAGGTTCCCGAAACAAGAGTTGAGTCGAGGGGTGCCTTCTGCCCATGCTTCTCTCTCCCTCGGAATTCTGCTGGGGCTCACTCCCCGCGTTTGCCCTGAAGCAGAGTTGAAAAGGCTGCCACCCTGTGGAGAGGCATTGAATGAGCTGAAGCCGGGCTTCTTTCCCGGCTTCTTTCTGCCAAATCAGCGTGGAGCCCTTAGCATTCCTAGGCACGCATGGGGCAGTAAGGGTGCGCTTCAGGTAACAAGAGCTGAGTCGAGGGGTGCCTTCTGGCCCGGACTTCTTCTCCCTCGGTTTCACGTGAGGAACCCGTTCCCCAGGCTCTCCCCCCACGGTAGCCTGGAAACTGCTTCCTCCCTCAGAGAGGTGGATGGCAGCTAAAGCACGGTTTCTCTACCGTGTTGTCTCTTCGAGTTCGAACGCTAGCGATTAGGCTTCCATGCGAAAGTGAGGCCGCAGAGCTAGCCTCCTGAAACAGGTGGGGAGTCGTGTGCTGCCTTCGGCCAGGGCCTGAGTCCCACTCGGAAAATGCCTCCGGACTCCCTTGCGGTGCTCTCACGCATTCCCACAGCAAAATGCTTGCACCCTCAGGAACGGCTCTTTTGGCTGAAGCACGGGTTCTCAGCAGAGCTGTTCCTTCGAGTTAGGGGGTTGCCTTCAGGCCTGCACGCACACACGGGGCAACGGTACTAGGCGCGTAAGCAAGAGGTGAGCTGAGAGCTGCCTTCCGCGCCGGCCTTGTTGCTCCCTCGATTTGACGTATGGAACCCGTTCCCCAGGCTCTCAGCTACAGTACACGGTAAACTGCTTCCTCCCACAGACCATGACACAAGTGGGGAGTCGTGCTCTGCTTTCTTCCGGGGCCTGAGTCTCCCACGGAAAATGTTTTGGGACTCCCTTGCCGTTCTCTCACACAGGCACACAGCAACATGCTTCCAGCCTCGGGAAGGCCTCTTTTCGCTGAAGCAGGAATTCTCTGCAGACTTGTTCCTTCCACTTAGGTGCTTGGCTTTAGGCCTGCTGCAGGCACACACGGGGCAACGGTACCAGCCCCGTAACCCAGGAGGGAGCTGACAGCTGCCTTCTGCACCGGCCTGTTTCTCCATCGAGTTTACGTATGGAACCCGTCCCCAGGCTCTCACCCACAGTGCAGAGTAAACTGCTTCCCCCCACAGACCATGACACCAGTGGGGAGTCGTGCTCGGCCTTCTTCCGGGGCCTGAGTCTCCCGCGGAAAATGGTTGGGGACTCCCTGGCCGTTCTCTCACGCATGCACACAGCAACATGCTTCCAGCCTCGGGAAGGCCTCTTTTCGCGGAAGCAGGAATTCTCCACACACTCGTTCCTTCGACTCAGGGGCTTGGCTTTAGGCCTGCAGGCACACGTACGGGGCAACGGTAACCAGCCTCGTAAACAAGGAGTGAGTTGACAGCTGCCTTCCGCGCCGGCCTGGTTCTGCCTCGATTTTACCTATGGAACCCGCCCCCCAGGCCCTCACCCACACTGCAGCATAAACTGCTTCCTCCCACAGAGAGGTCGGCGGTAGCCAAAGCACGGCTTCTGTACACTGTTGTTTCTTCGAGGTAGAACGCAAGCGATTGGACTTCCGTGCAGAAGTGGGGCCGCAGGGCTAGCTTCCTGAAACAAGTGGGGAGTCGTGTGCTGCCTTCTGCAGCGGCCTGAGGCTCCCACGGGAAATGGTTTGGGACTCCGTTGCAGTGCGCTCACGCATGCGCACAGCAACACGCTTCCAGCCTCAGGAAGGCCTCTTTCCGCTGAAGCAGGAATTCTCTGCAGACTTGTTCCTTCCACTTAGGTGCTTGGCTTTAGGCCTGCTGCAGGCACACACGGGGCAACGGTACCAGCCCCGTAACCCAGGAGGGAGCTGACAGCTGCCTTCTGCACCGGCCTGTTTCTCCATCGAGTTTACGTATGGAACCCGTCCCCAGGCTCTCACCCACAGGGCAGAGTAAACTGCTTCCCCCCACAGACCATGACACCAGTGGGGAGTCGTGCTCGGCCTTCTTCCGGGGCCTGAGTCTCCCACGGAAAATGGTTGGGGACTCCCTTGCCGTTCTCTCACGCATGCACGCAGCAAAATGCTTCCAGCCTCGGGAAGGCCTCTTTTCGCGGAAGCAGGAATTCTCTACACACTTGTCCCTCCGACTTAGGGGCTTGGCTTTAGGCCTGCAGGCACACCCGGGGCAAGGGGACCGGCCTCCTCCACAAGAGGTGAGTTGAGAGCGGCCTTCCGCACCGGCCTGTTTCTCGCTCCATTTCACGGATGGGGCCCTTTCCCCCGTCTCTCCCACACGAGCACTGTGAAATTCCTCTGGCTTCAGGAACGGCAATGTTAACTAAAGCGCAGGAACCCTCTAGCATTGATTCTTGGGGTTAGTAGCCCGGTAACCAGGCATCCAGGCACCCAGGGCAGGGCAGGGCGGATCTCCGAAAACGACAGCGGAGTCGACAGCAGCCTTCCTTACAGGCCTGCTTCTCACTCCGGGTTCCGTTTGGGTTCCATTTCTCATGCGTTCCCAGAAACACACACGAGATGAAGTTCACGCTCAGGAAGGGCGATCTGTGCCGAGGCACGGGTTCTCTCCAGTGTTGTTCCTTTGCGTCGGGTGGACGGCCCTTAGGACTCCACGCACACGCGGGAGAGCCGACCTAGGTTCCCGAAACAAGAGTTGAGTCGAGGGGTGCCTTCTGCCCATGCTTCTCTCTCCCTCGGAATTCTGCTGGGGCTCACTCCCCGCGTTTGCCCTGAAGCAGAGTTGAAAAGGCTGCCACCCTGTGGAGAGGCATTGAATGAGCTGAAGCCGGGCTTCTTTCCCGGCTTCTTTCTGCCAAATCAGCGTGGAGCCCTTAGCATTCCTAGGCACGCATGGGGCAGTAAGGGTGCGCTTCAGGTAACAAGAGCTGAGTCGAGAGGTGCCTTCTGGCCCGGACTTCTTCTCCCTCGGTTTCACGTGAGGAACCCGTTCCCCAGGCTCTCCCCCCACGGTAGCCTGGAAACTGCTTCCTCCCTCAGAGAGGTGGATGGCAGCTAAAGCACGGTTTCTCTACCGTGTTGTCTCTTCGAGTTCGAACGCTAGCGATTAGGCTTCCATGCGAAAGTGAGGCCGCAGAGCTAGCCTCCTGAAACAGGTGGGGAGTCGTGTGCTGCCTTCGGCCAGGGCCTGAGTCCCACTCGGAAAATGCCTCCGGACTCCCTTGCGGTGCTCTCACGCATTCCCACAGCAAAATGCTTGCACCCTCAGGAACGGCTCTTTTGGCTGAAGCACGGGTTCTCAGCAGAGCTGTTCCTTCGAGTTAGGGGGTTGCCTTCAGGCCTGCACGCACACACGGGGCAACGGTACTAGGCGCGTAAGCAAGAGGTGAGCTGAGAGCTGCCTTCCGCGCCGGCCTTGTTGCTCCCTCGATTTGACGTATGGAACCCGTTCCCCAGGCTCTCAGCTACAGTACACGGTAAACTGCTTCCTCCCACAGACCATGACACAAGTGGGGAGTCGTGCTCTGCTTTCTTCCGGGGCCTGAGTCTCCCACGGAAAATGTTTTGGGACTCCCTTGCCGTTCTCTCACGCAGGCACACAGCAACATGCTTCCAGCCTCGGGAAGGCCTCTTTTCGCTGAAGCAGGAATTCTCTGCAGACTTGTTCCTTCCACTTAGGTGCTTGGCTTTAGGCCTGCTGCAGGCACACACGGGGCAACGGTACCAGCCCCGTAACCCAGGAGGGAGCTGACAGCTGCCTTCTGCACCGGCCTGTTTCTCCATCGAGTTTACGTATGGAACCCGTCCCCAGGCTCTCACCCACAGTGCAGAGTAAACTGCTTCCCCCCACAGACCATGACACCAGTGGGGAGTCGTGCTCGGCCTTCTTCCGGGGCCTGAGTCTCCCGCGGAAAATGGTTGGGGACTCCCTGGCCGTTCTCTCACGCATGCACACAGCAACATGCTTCCAGCCTCGGGAAGGCCTCTTTTCGCGGAAGCAGGAATTCTCCACACACTCGTTCCTTCGACTCAGGGGCTTGGCTTTAGGCCTGCAGGCACACGTACGGGGCAACGGTAACCAGCCTCGTAAACAAGGAGTGAGTTGACAGCTGCCTTCCGCGCCGGCCTGGTTCTGCCTCGATTTTACCTATGGAACCCGCCCCCCAGGCCCTCACCCACACTGCAGCATAAACTGCTTCCTCCCACAGAGAGGTCGGCGGTAGCCAAAGCACGGCTTCTGTACACTGTTGTTTCTTCGAGGTAGAACGCAAGCGATTGGACTTCCGTGCAGAAGTGGGGCCGCAGGGCTAGCTTCCTGAAACAAGTGGGGAGTCGTGTGCTGCCTTCTGCAGCGGCCTGAGGCTCCCACGGAAAATGGTTTGGGACTCCGTTGCAGTGCGCTCACGCATGCGCACAGCAACACGCTTCCAGCCTCAGGAAGGCCTCTTTCCGCTGAAGCAGGAATTCTCTGCAGACTTGTTCCTTCCACTTAGGTGCTTGGCTTTAGGCCTGCTGCAGGCACACACGGGGCAACGGTACCAGCCCCGTAACCCAGGAGGGAGCTGACAGCTGCCTTCTGCACCGGCCTGTTTCTCCATCGAGTTTACGTATGGAACCCGTCCCCAGGCTCTCACCCACAGTGCAGAGTAAACTGCTTCCCCCCACAGACCATGACACCAGTGGGGAGTCGTGCTCGGCCTTCTTCCGGGGCCTGAGTCTCCCGCGGAAAATGGTTGGAGACTCCCTTGCCGTTCTCTCACGCATGCACGCAGCAACATGCTTCCAGCCTCGGGAAGGCCTCTTTTCGCGGAAGCAGGAATTCTCCACACACTCGTTCCTCCGACTCAGGGGCTTGGCTTTAGGCCTGCAGGCACACCCGGGGCAAGGGGACCGGCCTCCTCCACAAGAGGTGAGTTGAGAGCGGCCTTCCGCACCGGCCTGTTTCTCGCTCCATTTCACGGATGGGGCCCTTTCCCCCGTCTCTCCCACACGAGCACTGTGAAATTCCTCTGGCTTCAGGAACGGCAACGTTAACTAAAGCGCAGGAACCCTCTAGCATTGATTCTTGGGGTTAGTAGCCCGGTAACCAGGCATCCAGGCACCCAGGGCAGGGCAGGGCGGATCTCCGAAAACGACAGCGGAGTCGACAGCAGCCTTCCTTACAGGCCTGCTTCTCACTCCGGGTTCCGTTTGGGTTCCATTTCTCATGCGTTCCCAGAAACACACACGAGATGAAGTTCACGCTCAGGAAGGGCGATCTGTGCCGAGGCACGGGTTCTCTCCAGTGTTGTTCCTTTGCGTCGGGTGGACGGCCCTTAGGACTCCACGCACACGCGGGAGAGCCGACCTAGGTTCCCGAAACAAGAGTTGAGTCGAGGGGTGCCTTCTGCCCATGCTTCTCTCTCCCTCGGAATTCTGCTGGGGCTCACTCCCCGCGTTTGCCCTGAAGCAGAGTTGAAAAGGCTGCCACCCTGTGGAGAGGCATTGAATGAGCTGAAGCCGGGCTTCTTTCCCGGCTTCTTTCTGCCAAATCAGCGTGGAGCCCTTAGCATTCCTAGGCACGCATGGGGCAGTAAGGGTGCGCTTCAGGTAACAAGAGCTGAGTCGAGAGGTGCCTTCTGGCCCGGACTTCTTCTCCCTCGGTTTCACGTGAGGAACCCGTTCCCCAGGCTCTCCCCCCACGGTAGCCTGGAAACTGCTTCCTCCCTCAGAGAGGTGGATGGCAGCTAAAGCACGGTTTCTCTACCGTGTTGTCTCTTCGAGTTCGAACGCTAGCGATTAGGCTTCCATGCGAAAGTGAGGCCGCAGAGCTAGCCTCCTGAAACAGGTGGGGAGTCGTGTGCTGCCTTCGGCCAGGGCCTGAGTCCCACTCGGAAAATGCCTCCGGACTCCCTTGCGGTGCTCTCACGCATTCCCACAGCAAAATGCTTGCACCCTCAGGAACGGCTCTTTTGGCTGAAGCACGGGTTCTCAGCAGAGCTGTTCCTTCGAGTTAGGGGGTTGCCTTCAGGCCTGCACGCACACACGGGGCAACGGTACTAGGCGCGTAAGCAAGAGGTGAGCTGAGAGCTGCCTTCCGCGCCGGCCTTGTTGCTCCCTCGATTTGACGTATGGAACCCGTTCCCCAGGCTCTCAGCTACAGTACACGGTAAACTGCTTCCTCCCACAGACCATGACACAAGTGGGGAGTCGTGCTCTGCTTTCTTCCGGGGCCTGAGTCTCCCACGGAAAATGTTTTGGGACTCCCTTGCCGTTCTCTCACGCAGGCACACAGCAACATGCTTCCAGCCTCGGGAAGGCCTCTTTTCGCTGAAGCAGGAATTCTCTGCAGACTTGTTCCTTCCACTTAGGTGCTTGGCTTTAGGCCTGCTGCAGGCACACACGGGGCAACGGTACCAGCCCCGTAACCCAGGAGGGAGCTGACAGCTGCCTTCTGCACCGGCCTGTTTCTCCATCGAGTTTACGTATGGAACCCGTCCCCAGGCTCTCACCCACAGTGCAGAGTAAACTGCTTCCCCCCACAGACCATGACACCAGTGGGGAGTCGTGCTCGGCCTTCTTCCGGGGCCTGAGTCTCCCGCGGAAAATGGTTGGGGACTCCCTGGCCGTTCTCTCACGCATGCACACAGCAACATGCTTCCAGCCTCGGGAAGGCCTCTTTTCGCGGAAGCAGGAATTCTCCACACACTCGTTCCTTCGACTCAGGGGCTTGGCTTTAGGCCTGCAGGCACACGTACGGGGCAACGGTAACCAGCCTCGTAAACAAGGAGTGAGTTGACAGCTGCCTTCCGCGCCGGCCTGGTTCTGCCTCGATTTTACCTATGGAACCCGCCCCCCAGGCCCTCACCCACACTGCAGCATAAACTGCTTCCTCCCACAGAGAGGTCGGCGGTAGCCAAAGCACGGCTTCTGTACACTGTTGTTTCTTCGAGGTAGAACGCAAGCGATTGGACTTCCGTGCAGAAGTGGGGCCGCAGGGCTAGCTTCCTGAAACAAGTGGGGAGTCGTGTGCTGCCTTCTGCAGCGGCCTGAGGCTCCCACGGAAAATGGTTTGGGACTCCGTTGCAGTGCGCTCACGCATGCGCACAGCAACACGCTTCCAGCCTCAGGAAGGCCTCTTTCCGCTGAAGCAGGAATTCTCTGCAGACTTGTTCCTTCCACTTAGGTGCTTGGCTTTAGGCCTGCTGCAGGCACACACGGGGCAACGGTACCAGCCCCGTAACCCAGGAGGGAGCTGACAGCTGCCTTCTGCACCGGCCTGTTTCTCCATCGAGTTTACGTATGGAACCCGTCCCCAGGCTCTCACCCACAGGGCAGAGTAAACTGCTTCCCCCCACAGACCATGACACCAGTGGGGAGTCGTGCTCGGCCTTCTTCCGGGGCCTGAGTCTCCCGCGGAAAATGTTTGGAGACTCCCTTGCCGTTCTCTCACGCATGCACGCAGCAACATGCTTCCAGCCTCGGGAAGGCCTCTTTTCGCGGAAGCAGGAATTCTCCACACACTCGTTCCTTCGACTCAGGGGCTTGGCTTTAGGCCTGCAGGCACACCCGGGGCAAGGGGACCGGCCTCCTCCACAAGAGGTGAGTTGAGAGCGGCCTTCCGCACCGGCCTGTTTCTCGCTCCATTTCACGGATGGGGCCCTTTCCCCCGTCTCTCCCACACGAGCACTGTGAAATTCCTCTGGCTTCAGGAACGGCAATGTTAACTAAAGCGCAGGAACCCTCTAGCATTGATTCTTGGGGTTAGTAGCCCGGTAACCAGGCATCCAGGCACCCAGGGCAGGGCAGGGCGGATCTCCGAAAACGACAGCGGAGTCGACAGCAGCCTTCCTTACAGGCCTGCTTCTCACTCCGGGTTCCGTTTGGGTTCCATTTCTCATGCGTTCCCAGAAACACACACGAGATGAAGTTCACGCTCAGGAAGGGCGATCTGTGCCGAGGCACGGGTTCTCTCCAGTGTTGTTCCTTTGCGTCGGGTGGACGGCCCTTAGGACTCCACGCACACGCGGGAGAGCCGACCTAGGTTCCCGAAACAAGAGTTGAGTCGAGGGGTGCCTTCTGCCCATGCTTCTCTCTCCCTCGGAATTCTGCTGGGGCTCACTCCCCGCGTTTGCCCTGAAGCAGAGTTGAAAAGGCTGCCACCCTGTGGAGAGGCATTGAATGAGCTGAAGCCGGGCTTCTTTCCCGGCTTCTTTCTGCCAAATCAGCGTGGAGCCCTTAGCATTCCTAGGCACGCATGGGGCAGTAAGGGTGCGCTTCAGGTAACAAGAGCTGAGTCGAGAGGTGCCTTCTGGCCCGGACTTCTTCTCCCTCGGTTTCACGTGAGGAACCCGTTCCCCAGGCTCTCCCTCCACGGTAGCCTGGAAACTGCTTCCTCCCTCAGAGAGGTGGATGGCAGCTAAAGCACGGTTTCTCTACCGTGTTGTCTCTTCGAGTTCGAACGCTAGCGATTAGGCTTCCATGCGAAAGTGAGGCCGCAGAGCTAGCCTCCTGAAACAGGTGGGGAGTCGTGTGCTGCCTTCGGCCAGGGCCTGAGTCCCACTCGGAAAATGCCTCCGGACTCCCTTGCGGTGCTCTCACGCATTCCCACAGCAAAATGCTTGCACCCTCAGGAACGGCTCTTTTGGCTGAAGCACGGGTTCTCAGCAGAGCTGTTCCTTCGAGTTAGGGGGTTGCCTTCAGGCCTGCACGCACACACGGGGCAACGGTACTAGGCGCGTAAGCAAGAGGTGAGCTGAGAGCTGCCTTCCGCGCCGGCCTTGTTGCTCCCTCGATTTGACGTATGGAACCCGTTCCCCAGGCTCTCAGCTACAGTACACGGTAAACTGCTTCCTCCCACAGACCATGACACAAGTGGGGAGTCGTGCTCTGCTTTCTTCCGGGGCCTGAGTCTCCCACGGAAAATGTTTTGGGACTCCCTTGCCGTTCTCTCACGCAGGCACACAGCAACATGCTTCCAGCCTCGGGAAGGCCTCTTTTCGCTGAAGCAGGAATTCTCTGCAGACTTGTTCCTTCCACTTAGGTGCTTGGCTTTAGGCCTGCTGCAGGCACACACGGGGCAACGGTACCAGCCCCATAACCCAGGAGGGAGCTGACAGCTGCCTTCTGCACCGGCCTGTTTCTCCATCGAGTTTACGTATGGAACCCGTCCCCAGGCTCTCACCCACAGTGCAGAGTAAACTGCTTCCCCCCACAGACCATGACACCAGTGGGGAGTCGTGCTCGGCCTTCTTCCGGGGCCTGAGTCTCCCGCGGAAAATGGTTGGGGACTCCCTGGCCGTTCTCTCACGCATGCACACAGCAACATGCTTCCAGCCTCGGGAAGGCCTCTTTTCGCGGAAGCAGGAATTCTCCACACACTCGTTCCTTCGACTCAGGGGCTTGGCTTTAGGCCTGCAGGCACACGTACGGGGCAACGGTAACCAGCCTCGTAAACAAGGAGTGAGTTGACAGCTGCCTTCCGCGCCGGCCTGGTTCTGCCTCGATTTTACCTATGGAACCCGCCCCCCAGGCCCTCACCCACACTGCAGCATAAACTGCTTCCTCCCACAGAGAGGTCGGCGGTAGCCAAAGCACGGCTTCTGTACACTGTTGTTTCTTCGAGGTAGAACGCAAGCGATTGGACTTCCGTGCAGAAGTGGGGCCGCAGGGCTAGCTTCCTGAAACAAGTGGGGAGTCGTGTGCTGCCTTCTGCAGCGGCCTGAGGCTCCCACGGAAAATGGTTTGGGACTCCGTTGCAGTGCGCTCACGCATGCGCACAGCAACACGCTTCCAGCCTCAGGAAGGCCTCTTTCCGCTGAAGCAGGAATTCTCTGCAGACTTGTTCCTTCCACTTAGGTGCTTGGCTTTAGGCCTGCTGCAGGCACACACGGGGCAACGGTACCAGCCCCGTAACCCAGGAGGGAGCTGACAGCTGCCTTCTGCACCGGCCTGTTTCTCCATCGAGTTTACGTATGGAACCCGTCCCCAGGCTCTCACCCACAGTGCAGAGTAAACTGCTTCCCCCCACAGACCATGACACCAGTGGGGAGTCGTGCTCGGCCTTCTTCCGGGGCGTGAGTCTCCCGCGGAAAATGGTTGGAGACTCCCTTGCCGTTCTCTCACGCATGCACGCAGCAAAATGCTTCCAGCCTCGGGAAGGCCTCTTTTCGCTGAAGCAGGAATTCTCTACACACTTGTCCCTCCGACTTAGGGGCTTGGCTTTAGGCCTGCAGGCACACCCGGGGCAAGGGGACCGGCCTCCTCCACAAGAGGTGAGTTGAGAGCGGCCTTCCGCACCGGCCTGTTTCTCGCTCCATTTCACGGATGGGGCCCTTTCCCCCGTCTCTCCCACACGAGCACTGTGAAATTCCTCTGGCTTCAGGAACGGCAATGTTAACTAAAGCGCAGGAACCCTCTAGCATTGATTCTTGGGGTTAGTAGCCCGGTAACCAGGCATCCAGGCACCCAGGGCAGGGCAGGGCGGATCTCCGAAAACGACAGCGGAGTCGACAGCAGCCTTCCTTACAGGCCTGCTTCTCACTCCGGGTTCCGTTTGGGTTCCATTTCTCATGCGTTCCCAGAAACACACACGAGATGAAGTTCACGCTCAGGAAGGGCGATCTGTGCCGAGGCACGGGTTCTCTCCAGTGTTGTTCCTTTGCGTCGGGTGGACGGCCCTTAGGACTCCACGCACACGCGGGAGAGCCGACCTAGGTTCCCGAAACAAGAGTTGAGTCGAGGGGTGCCTTCTGCCCATGCTTCTCTCTCCCTCGGAATTCTGCTGGGGCTCACTCCCCGCGTTTGCCCTGAAGCAGAGTTGAAAAGGCTGCCACCCTGTGGAGAGGCATTGAATGAGCTGAAGCCGGGCTTCTTTCCCGGCTTCTTTCTGCCAAATCAGCGTGGAGCCCTTAGCATTCCTAGGCACGCATGGGGCAGTAAGGGTGCGCTTCAGGTAACAAGAGCTGAGTCGAGAGGTGCCTTCTGGCCCGGACTTCTTCTCCCTCGGTTTCACGTGAGGAACCCGTTCCCCAGGCTCTCCCCCCACGGTAGCCTGGAAACTGCTTCCTCCCTCAGAGAGGTGGATGGCAGCTAAAGCACGGTTTCTCTACCGTGTTGTCTCTTCGAGTTCGAACGCTAGCGATTAGGCTTCCATGCGAAAGTGAGGCCGCAGAGCTAGCCTCCTGAAACAGGTGGGGAGTCGTGTGCTGCCTTCGGCCAGGGCCTGAGTCCCACTCGGAAAATGCCTCCGGACTCCCTTGCGGTGCTCTCACGCATTCCCACAGCAAAATGCTTGCACCCTCAGGAACGGCTCTTTTGGCTGAAGCACGGGTTCTCAGCAGAGCTGTTCCTTCGAGTTAGGGGGTTGCCTTCAGGCCTGCACGCACACACGGGGCAACGGTACTAGGCGCGTAAGCAAGAGGTGAGCTGAGAGCTGCCTTCCGCGCCGGCCTTGTTGCTCCCTCGATTTGACGTATGGAACCCGTTCCCCAGGCTCTCAGCTACAGTACACGGTAAACTGCTTCCTCCCACAGACCATGACACAAGTGGGGAGTCGTGCTCTGCTTTCTTCCGGGGCCTGAGTCTCCCACGGAAAATGTTTTGGGACTCCCTTGCCGTTCTCTCACGCATGCACACAGCAACATGCTTCCAGCCTCGGGAAGGCCTCTTTTCGCTGAAGCAGGAATTCTCTGCAGACTTGTTCCTTCCACTTAGGTGCTTGGCTTTAGGCCTGCTGCAGGCACACACGGGGCAACGGTACCAGCCCCGTAACCCAGGAGGGAGCTGACAGCTGCCTTCTGCACCGGCCTGTTTCTCCATCGAGTTTACGTATGGAACCCGTCCCCAGGCTCTCACCCACAGTGCAGAGTAAACTGCTTCCCCCCACAGACCATGACACCAGTGGGGAGTCGTGCTCGGCCTTCTTCCGGGGCCTGAGTCTCCCGCGGAAAATGGTTGGGGACTCCCTGGCCGTTCTCTCACGCATGCACACAGCAACATGCTTCCAGCCTCGGGAAGGCCTCTTTTCGCGGAAGCAGGAATTCTCCACACACTCGTTCCTTCGACTCAGGGGCTTGGCTTTAGGCCTGCAGGCACACGTACGGGGCAACGGTAACCAGCCTCGTAAACAAGGAGTGAGTTGACAGCTGCCTTCCGCGCCGGCCTGGTTCTGCCTCGATTTTACCTATGGAACCCGCCCCCCAGGCCCTCACCCACACTGCAGCATAAACTGCTTCCTCCCACAGAGAGGTCGGCGGTAGCCAAAGCACGGCTTCTGTACACTGTTGTTTCTTCGAGGTAGAACGCAAGCGATTGGACTTCCGTGCAGAAGTGGGGCCGCAGGGCTAGCTTCCTGAAACAAGTGGGGAGTCGTGTGCTGCCTTCTGCAGCGGCCTGAGGCTCCCACGGAAAATGGTTTGGGACTCCGTTGCAGTGCGCTCACGCATGCGCACAGCAACACGCTTCCAGCCTCAGGAAGGCCTCTTTCCGCTGAAGCAGGAATTCTCTGCAGACTTGTTCCTTCCACTTAGGTGCTTGGCTTTAGGCCTGCTGCAGGCACACACGGGGCAACGGTACCAGCCCCGTAACCCAGGAGGGAGCTGACAGCTGCCTTCTGCACCGGCCTGTTTCTCCATCGAGTTTACGTATGGAACCCGTCCCCAGGCTCTCACCCACAGGGCAGAGTAAACTGCTTCCCCCCACAGACCATGACACCAGTGGGGAGTCGTGCTCGGCCTTCTTCCGGGGCCTGAGTCTCCAACGGAAAATGGTTGGGGACTCCCTTGCCGTTCTCTCACGCATGCACGCAGCAAAATGCTTCCAGCCTCGGGAAGGCCTCTTTTCGCGGAAGCAGGAATTCTCTACACACTTGTCCCTCCGACTTAGGGGCTTGGCTTTAGGCCTGCAGGCACACCCGGGGCAAGGGGACCGGCCTCCTCCACAAGAGGTGAGTTGAGAGCGGCCTTCCGCACCGGCCTGTTTCTCGCTCCATTTCACGGATGGGGCCCTTTCCCCCGTCTCTCCCACACGAGCGCTGTGAAATTCCTCTGGCTTCAGGAACGGCAATGTTAACTAAAGCGCAGGAACCCTCTAGCATTGATTCTTGGGGTTAGTAGCCCGGTAACCAGGCATCCAGGCACCCAGGGCAGGGCAGGGCGGATCTCCGAAAACGACAGCGGAGTCGACAGCAGCCTTCCTTACAGGCCTGCTTCTCACTCCGGGTTCCGTTTGGGTTCCATTTCTCATGCGTTCCCAGAAACACACACGAGATGAAGTTCACGCTCAGGAAGGGCGATCTGTGCCGAGGCACGGGTTCTCTCCAGTGTTGTTCCTTTGCGTCGGGTGGACGGCCCTTAGGACTCCACGCACACGCGGGAGAGCCGACCTAGGTTCCCGAAACAAGAGTTGAGTCGAGGGGTGCCTTCTGCCCATGCTTCTCTCTCCCTCGGAATTCTGCTGGGGCTCACTCCCCGCGTTTGCCCTGAAGCAGAGTTGAAAAGGCTGCCACCCTGTGGAGAGGCATTGAATGAGCTGAAGCCGGGCTTCTTTCCCGGCTTCTTTCTGCCAAATCAGCGTGGAGCCCTTAGCATTCCTAGGCACGCATGGGGCAGTAAGGGTGCGCTTCAGGTAACAAGAGCTGAGTCGAGAGGTGCCTTCTGGCCCGGACTTCTTCTCCCTCGGTTTCACGTGAGGAACCCGTTCCCCAGGCTCTCCCCCCACGGTAGCCTGGAAACTGCTTCCTCCCTCAGAGAGGTGGATGGCAGCTAAAGCACGGTTTCTCTACCGTGTTGTCTCTTCGAGTTCGAACGCTAGCGATTAGGCTTCCATGCGAAAGTGAGGCCGCAGAGCTAGCCTCCTGAAACAGGTGGGGAGTCGTGTGCTGCCTTCGGCCAGGGCCTGAGTCCCACTCGGAAAATGCCTCCGGACTCCCTTGCGGTGCTCTCACGCATTCCCACAGCAAAATGCTTGCACCCTCAGGAACGGCTCTTTTGGCTGAAGCACGGGTTCTCAGCAGAGCTGTTCCTTCGAGTTAGGGGGTTGCCTTCAGGCCTGCACGCACACACGGGGCAACGGTACTAGGCGCGTAAGCAAGAGGTGAGCTGAGAGCTGCCTTCCGCGCCGGCCTTGTTGCTCCCTCGATTTGACGTATGGAACCCGTTCCCCAGGCTCTCAGCTACAGTACACGGTAAACTGCTTCCTCCCACAGACCATGACACAAGTGGGGAGTCGTGCTCTGCTTTCTTCCGGGGCCTGAGTCTCCCACGGAAAATGTTTTGGGACTCCCTTGCCGTTCTCTCACGCAGGCACACAGCAACATGCTTCCAGCCTCGGGAAGGCCTCTTTTCGCTGAAGCAGGAATTCTCTGCAGACTTGTTCCTTCCACTTAGGTGCTTGGCTTTAGGCCTGCTGCAGGCACACACGGGGCAACGGTACCAGCCCCATAACCCAGGAGGGAGCTGACAGCTGCCTTCTGCACCGGCCTGTTTCTCCATCGAGTTTACGTATGGAACCCGTCCCCAGGCTCTCACCCACAGTGCAGAGTAAACTGCTTCCCCCCACAGACCATGACACCAGTGGGGAGTCGTGCTCGGCCTTCTTCCGGGGCCTGAGTCTCCCGCGGAAAATGGTTGGGGACTCCCTGGCCGTTCTCTCACGCATGCACACAGCAACATGCTTCCAGCCTCGGGAAGGCCTCTTTTCGCGGAAGCAGGAATTCTCCACACACTCGTTCCTTCGACTCAGGGGCTTGGCTTTAGGCCTGCAGGCACACGTACGGGGCAACGGTAACCAGCCTCGTAAACAAGGAGTGAGTTGACAGCTGCCTTCCGCGCCGGCCTGGTTCTGCCTCGATTTTACCTATGGAACCCGCCCCCCAGGCCCTCACCCACACTGCAGCATAAACTGCTTCCTCCCACAGAGAGGTCGGCGGTAGCCAAAGCACGGCTTCTGTACACTGTTGTTTCTTCGAGGTAGAACGCAAGCGATTGGACTTCCGTGCAGAAGTGGGGCCGCAGGGCTAGCTTCCTGAAACAAGTGGGGAGTCGTGTGCTGCCTTCTGCAGCGGCCTGAGGCTCCCACGGAAAATGGTTTGGGACTCCGTTGCAGTGCGCTCACGCATGCGCACAGCAACACGCTTCCAGCCTCAGGAAGGCCTCTTTCCGCTGAAGCAGGAATTCTCTGCAGACTTGTTCCTTCCACTTAGGTGCTTGGCTTTAGGCCTGCTGCAGGCACACACGGGGCAACGGTACCAGCCCCGTAACCCAGGAGGGAGCTGACAGCTGCCTTCTGCACCGGCCTGTTTCTCCATCGAGTTTACGTATGGAACCCGTCCCCAGGCTCTCACCCACAGGGCAGAGTAAACTGCTTCCCCCCACAGACCATGACACCAGTGGGGAGTCGTGCTCGGCCTTCTTCCGGGGCCTGAGTCTCCCGCGGAAAATGGTTGGAGACTCCCTTGCCGTTCTCTCACGCATGCACGCAGCAACATGCTTCCAGCCTCGGGAAGGCCTCTTTTCGCGGAAGCAGGAATTCTCCACACACTCGTTCCTCCGACTCAGGGGCTTGGCTTTAGGCCTGCAGGCACACCCGGGGCAAGGGGACCGGCCTCCTCCACAAGAGGTGAGTTGAGAGCGGCCTTCCGCACCGGCCTGTTTCTCGCTCCATTTCACGGATGGGGCCCTTTCCCCCGTCTCTCCCACACGAGCACTGTGAAATTCCTCTGGCTTCAGGAACGGCAATGTTAACTAAAGCGCAGGAACCCTCTAGCATTGATTCTTGGGGTTAGTAGCCCGGTAACCAGGCATCCAGGCACCCAGGGCAGGGCAGGGCGGATCTCCGAAAACGACAGCGGAGTCGACAGCAGCCTTCCTTACAGGCCTGCTTCTCACTCCGGGTTCCGTTTGGGTTCCATTTCTCATGCGTTCCCAGAAACACACACGAGATGAAGTTCACGCTCAGGAAGGGCGATCTGTGCCGAGGCACGGGTTCTCTCCAGTGTTGTTCCTTTGCGTCGGGTGGACGGCCCTTAGGACTCCACGCACACGCGGGAGAGCCGACCTAGGTTCCCGAAACAAGAGTTGAGTCGAGGGGTGCCTTCTGCCCATGCTTCTCTCTCCCTCGGAATTCTGCTGGGGCTCACTCCCCGCGTTTGCCCTGAAGCAGAGTTGAAAAGGCTGCCACCCTGTGGAGAGGCATTGAATGAGCTGAAGCCGGGCTTCTTTCCCGGCTTCTTTCTGCCAAATCAGCGTGGAGCCCTTAGCATTCCTAGGCACGCATGGGGCAGTAAGGGTGCGCTTCAGGTAACAAGAGCTGAGTCGAGAGGTGCCTTCTGGCCCGGACTTCTTCTCCCTCGGTTTCACGTGAGGAACCCGTTCCCCAGGCTCTCCCCCCACGGTAGCCTGGAAACTGCTTCCTCCCTCAGAGAGGTGGATGGCAGCTAAAGCACGGTTTCTCTACCGTGTTGTCTCTTCGAGTTCGAACGCTAGCGATTAGGCTTCCATGCGAAAGTGAGGCCGCAGAGCTAGCCTCCTGAAACAGGTGGGGAGTCGTGTGCTGCCTTCGGCCAGGGCCTGAGTCCCACTCGGAAAATGCCTCCGGACTCCCTTGCGGTGCTCTCACGCATTCCCACAGCAAAATGCTTGCACCCTCAGGAACGGCTCTTTTGGCTGAAGCACGGGTTCTCAGCAGAGCTGTTCCTTCGAGTTAGGGGGTTGCCTTCAGGCCTGCACGCACACACGGGGCAACGGTACTAGGCGCGTAAGCAAGAGGTGAGCTGAGAGCTGCCTTCCGCGCCGGCCTTGTTGCTCCCTCGATTTGACGTATGGAACCCGTTCCCCAGGCTCTCAGCTACAGTACACGGTAAACTGCTTCCTCCCACAGACCATGACACAAGTGGGGAGTCGTGCTCTGCTTTCTTCCGGGGCCTGAGTCTCCCACGGAAAATGTTTTGGGACTCCCTTGCCGTTCTCTCACGCAGGCACACAGCAACATGCTTCCAGCCTCGGGAAGGCCTCTTTTCGCTGAAGCAGGAATTCTCTGCAGACTTGTTCCTTCCACTTAGGTGCTTGGCTTTAGGCCTGCTGCAGGCACACACGGGGCAACGGTACCAGCCCCGTAACCCAGGAGGGAGCTGACAGCTGCCTTCTGCACCGGCCTGTTTCTCCATCGAGTTTACGTATGGAACCCGTCCCCAGGCTCTCACCCACAGTGCAGAGTAAACTGCTTCCCCCCACAGACCATGACACCAGTGGGGAGTCGTGCTCGGCCTTCTTCCGGGGCCTGAGTCTCCCGCGGAAAATGGTTGGGGACTCCCTGGCCGTTCTCTCACGCATGCACACAGCAACATGCTTCCAGCCTCGGGAAGGCCTCTTTTCGCGGAAGCAGGAATTCTCCACACACTCGTTCCTTCGACTCAGGGGCTTGGCTTTAGGCCTGCAGGCACACGTACGGGGCAACGGTAACCAGCCTCGTAAACAAGGAGTGAGTTGACAGCTGCCTTCCGCGCCGGCCTGGTTCTGCCTCGATTTTACCTATGGAACCCGCCCCCCAGGCCCTCACCCACACTGCAGCATAAACTGCTTCCTCCCACAGAGAGGTCGGCGGTAGCCAAAGCACGGCTTCTGTACACTGTTGTTTCTTCGAGGTAGAACGCAAGCGATTGGACTTCCGTGCAGAAGTGGGGCCGCAGGGCTAGCTTCCTGAAACAAGTGGGGAGTCGTGTGCTGCCTTCTGCAGCGGCCTGAGGCTCCCACGGAAAATGGTTTGGGACTCCGTTGCAGTGCGCTCACGCATGCGCACAGCAACACGCTTCCAGCCTCAGGAAGGCCTCTTTCCGCTGAAGCAGGAATTCTCTGCAGACTTGTTCCTTCCACTTAGGTGCTTGGCTTTAGGCCTGCTGCAGGCACACACGGGGCAACGGTACCAGCCCCGTAACCCAGGAGGGAGCTGACAGCTGCCTTCTGCACCGGCCTGTTTCTCCATCGAGTTTACGTATGGAACCCGTCCCCAGGCTCTCACCCACAGGGCAGAGTAAACTGCTTCCCCCCACAGACCATGACACCAGTGGGGAGTCGTGCTCGGCCTTCTTCCGGGGCCTGAGTCTCCCGCGGAAAATGGTTGGAGACTCCCTTGCCGTTCTCTCACGCATGCACGCAGCAACATGCTTCCAGCCTCGGGAAGGCCTCTTTTCGCGGAAGCAGGAATTCTCCACACACTCGTTCCTCCGACTCAGGGGCTTGGCTTTAGGCCTGCAGGCACACCCGGGGCAAGGGGACCGGCCTCCTCCACAAGAGGTGAGTTGAGAGCGGCCTTCCGCACCGGCCTGTTTCTCGCTCCATTTCACGGATGGGGCCCTTTCCCCCGTCTCTCCCACACGAGCACTGTGAAATTCCTCTGGCTTCAGGAACGGCAATGTTAACTAAAGCGCAGGAACCCTCTAGCATTGATTCTTGGGGTTAGTAGCCCGGTAACCAGGCATCCAGGCACCCAGGGCAGGGCAGGGCGGATCTCCGAAAACGACAGCGGAGTCGACAGCAGCCTTCCTTACAGGCCTGCTTCTCACTCCGGGTTCCGTTTGGGTTCCATTTCTCATGCGTTCCCAGAAACACACACGAGATGAAGTTCACGCTCAGGAAGGGCGATCTGTGCCGAGGCACGGGTTCTCTCCAGTGTTGTTCCTTTGCGTCGGGTGGACGGCCCTTAGGACTCCACGCACACGCGGGAGAGCCGACCTAGGTTCCCGAAACAAGAGTTGAGTCGAGGGGTGCCTTCTGCCCATGCTTCTCTCTCCCTCGGAATTCTGCTGGGGCTCACTCCCCGCGTTTGCCCTGAAGCAGAGTTGAAAAGGCTGCCACCCTGTGGAGAGGCATTGAATGAGCTGAAGCCGGGCTTCTTTCCCGGCTTCTTTCTGCCAAATCAGCGTGGAGCCCTTAGCATTCCTAGGCACGCATGGGGCAGTAAGGGTGCGCTTCAGGTAACAAGAGCTGAGTCGAGAGGTGCCTTCTGGCCCGGACTTCTTCTCCCTCGGTTTCACGTGAGGATCCCGTTCCCCAGGCTCTCCCCCCACGGTAGCCTGGAAACTGCTTCCTCCCTCAGAGAGGTGGATGGCAGCTAAAGCACGGTTTCTCTACCGTGTTGTCTCTTCGAGTTCGAACGCTAGCGATTAGGCTTCCATGCGAAAGTGAGGCCGCAGAGCTAGCCTCCTGAAACAGGTGGGGAGTCGTGTGCTGCCTTCGGCCAGGGCCTGAGTCCCACTCGGAAAATGCCTCCGGACTCCCTTGCGGTGCTCTCACGCATTCCCACAGCAAAATGCTTGCACCCTCAGGAACGGCTCTTTTGGCTGAAGCACGGGTTCTCAGCAGAGCTGTTCCTTCGAGTTAGGGGGTTGCCTTCAGGCCTGCACGCACACACGGGGCAACGGTACTAGGCGCGTAAGCAAGAGGTGAGCTGAGAGCTGCCTTCCGCGCCGGCCTTGTTGCTCCCTCGATTTGACGTATGGAACCCGTTCCCCAGGCTCTCAGCTACAGTACACGGTAAACTGCTTCCTCCCACAGACCATGACACAAGTGGGGAGTCGTGCTCTGCTTTCTTCCGGGGCCTGAGTCTCCCACGGAAAATGTTTTGGGACTCCCTTGCCGTTCTCTCACGCAGGCACACAGCAACATGCTTCCAGCCTCGGGAAGGCCTCTTTTCGCTGAAGCAGGAATTCTCTGCAGACTTGTTCCTTCCACTTAGGTGCTTGGCTTTAGGCCTGCTGCAGGCACACACGGGGCAACGGTACCAGCCCCGTAACCCAGGAGGGAGCTGACAGCTGCCTTCTGCACCGGCCTGTTTCTCCATCGAGTTTACGTATGGAACCCGTCCCCAGGCTCTCACCCACAGTGCAGAGTAAACTGCTTCCCCCCACAGACCATGACACCAGTGGGGAGTCGTGCTCGGCCTTCTTCCGGGGCCTGAGTCTCCCGCGGAAAATGGTTGGGGACTCCCTGGCCGTTCTCTCACGCATGCACACAGCAACATGCTTCCAGCCTCGGGAAGGCCTCTTTTCGCGGAAGCAGGAATTCTCCACACACTCGTTCCTTCGACTCAGGGGCTTGGCTTTAGGCCTGCAGGCACACGTACGGGGCAACGGTAACCAGCCTCGTAAACAAGGAGTGAGTTGACAGCTGCCTTCCGCGACGGCCTGGTTCTGCCTCGATTTTACCTATGGAACCCGCCCCCCAGGCCCTCACCCACACTGCAGCATAAACTGCTTCCTCCCACAGAGAGGTCGGCGGTAGCCAAAGCACGGCTTCTGTACACTGTTGTTTCTTCGAGGTAGAACGCAAGCGATTGGACTTCCGTGCAGAAGTGGGGCCGCAGGGCTAGCTTCCTGAAACAAGTGGGGAGTCGTGTGCTGCCTTCTGCAGCGGCCTGAGGCTCCCACGGAAAATGGTTTGGGACTCCGTTGCAGTGCGCTCACGCATGCGCACAGCAACACGCTTCCAGCCTCAGGAAGGCCTCTTTCCGCTGAAGCAGGAATTCTCTGCAGACTTGTTCCTTCCACTTAGGTGCTTGGCTTTAGGCCTGCTGCAGGCACACACGGGGCAACGGTACCAGCCCCGTAACCCAGGAGGGAGCTGACAGCTGCCTTCTGCACCGGCCTGTTTCTCCATCGAGTTTACGTATGGAACCCGTCCCCAGGCTCTCACCCACAGGGCAGAGTAAACTGCTTCCCCCCACAGACCATGACACCAGTGGGGAGTCGTGCTCGGCCTTCTTCCGGGGCCTGAGTCTCCCGCGGAAAATGTTTGGAGACTCCCTTGCCGTTCTCTCACGCATGCACGCAGCAACATGCTTCCAGCCTCGGGAAGGCCTCTTTTCGCGGAAGCAGGAATTCTCCACACACTCGTTCCTTCGACTCAGGGGCTTGGCTTTAGGCCTGCAGGCACACCCGGGGCAAGGGGACCGGCCTCCTCCACAAGAGGTGAGTTGAGAGCGGCCTTCCGCACCGGCCTGTTTCTCGCTCCATTTCACGGATGGGGCCCTTTCCCCCGTCTCTCCCACACGAGCACTGTGAAATTCCTCTGGCTTCAGGAACGGCAATGTTAACTAAAGCGCAGGAACCCTCTAGCATTGATTCTTGGGGTTAGTAGCCCGGTAACCAGGCATCCAGGCACCCAGGGCAGGGCAGGGCGGATCTCCGAAAACGACAGCGGAGTCGACAGCAGCCTTCCTTACAGGCCTGCTTCTCACTCCGGGTTCCGTTTGGGTTCCATTTCTCATGCGTTCCCAGAAACACACACGAGATGAAGTTCACGCTCAGGAAGGGCGATCTGTGCCGAGGCACGGGTTCTCTCCAGTGTTGTTCCTTTGCGTCGGGTGGACGGCCCTTAGGACTCCACGCACACGCGGGAGAGCCGACCTAGGTTCCCGAAACAAGAGTTGAGTCGAGGGGTGCCTTCTGCCCATGCTTCTCTCTCCCTCGGAATTCTGCTGGGGCTCACTCCCCGCGTTTGCCCTGAAGCAGAGTTGAAAAGGCTGCCACCCTGTGGAGAGGCATTGAATGAGCTGAAGCCGGGCTTCTTTCCCGGCTTCTTTCTGCCAAATCAGCGTGGAGCCCTTAGCATTCCTAGGCACGCATGGGGCAGTAAGGGTGCGCTTCAGGTAACAAGAGCTGAGTCGAGAGGTGCCTTCTGGCCCGGACTTCTTCTCCCTCGGTTTCACGTGAGGAACCCGTTCCCCAGGCTCTCCCTCCACGGTAGCCTGGAAACTGCTTCCTCCCTCAGAGAGGTGGATGGCAGCTAAAGCACGGTTTCTCTACCGTGTTGTCTCTTCGAGTTCGAACGCTAGCGATTAGGCTTCCATGCGAAAGTGAGGCCGCAGAGCTAGCCTCCTGAAACAGGTGGGGAGTCGTGTGCTGCCTTCGGCCAGGGCCTGAGTCCCACTCGGAAAATGCCTCCGGACTCCCTTGCGGTGCTCTCACGCATTCCCACAGCAAAATGCTTGCACCCTCAGGAACGGCTCTTTTGGCTGAAGCACGGGTTCTCAGCAGAGCTGTTCCTTCGAGTTAGGGGGTTGCCTTCAGGCCTGCACGCACACACGGGGCAACGGTACTAGGCGCGTAAGCAAGAGGTGAGCTGAGAGCTGCCTTCCGCGCCGGCCTTGTTGCTCCCTCGATTTGACGTATGGAACCCGTTCCCCAGGCTCTCAGCTACAGTACACGGTAAACTGCTTCCTCCCACAGACCATGACACAAGTGGGGAGTCGTGCTCTGCTTTCTTCCGGGGCCTGAGTCTCCCACGGAAAATGTTTTGGGACTCCCTTGCCGTTCTCTCACGCAGGCACACAGCAACATGCTTCCAGCCTCGGGAAGGCCTCTTTTCGCTGAAGCAGGAATTCTCTGCAGACTTGTTCCTTCCACTTAGGTGCTTGGCTTTAGGCCTGCTGCAGGCACACACGGGGCAACGGTACCAGCCCCGTAACCCAGGAGGGAGCTGACAGCTGCCTTCTGCACCGGCCTGTTTCTCCATCGAGTTTACGTATGGAACCCGTCCCCAGGCTCTCACCCACAGTGCAGAGTAAACTGCTTCCCCCCACAGACCATGACACCAGTGGGGAGTCGTGCTCGGCCTTCTTCCGGGGCCTGAGTCTCCCGCGGAAAATGGTTGGGGACTCCCTGGCCGTTCTCTCACGCATGCACACAGCAACATGCTTCCAGCCTCGGGAAGGCCTCTTTTCGCGGAAGCAGGAATTCTCCACACACTCGTTCCTTCGACTCAGGGGCTTGGCTTTAGGCCTGCAGGCACACGTACGGGGCAACGGTAACCAGCCTCGTAAACAAGGAGTGAGTTGACAGCTGCCTTCCGCGCCGGCCTGGTTCTGCCTCGATTTTACCTATGGAACCCGCCCCCCAGGCCCTCACCCACACTGCAGCATAAACTGCTTCCTCCCACAGAGAGGTCGGCGGTAGCCAAAGCACGGCTTCTGTACACTGTTGTTTCTTCGAGGTAGAACGCAAGCGATTGGACTTCCGTGCAGAAGTGGGGCCGCAGGGCTAGCTTCCTGAAACAAGTGGGGAGTCGTGTGCTGCCTTCTGCAGCGGCCTGAGGCTCCCACGGAAAATGGTTTGGGACTCCGTTGCAGTGCGCTCACGCATGCGCACAGCAACACGCTTCCAGCCTCAGGAAGGCCTCTTTCCGCTGAAGCAGGAATTCTCTGCAGACTTGTTCCTTCCACTTAGGTGCTTGGCTTTAGGCCTGCTGCAGGCACACACGGGGCAACGGTACCAGCCCCGTAACCCAGGAGGGAGCTGACAGCTGCCTTCTGCACCGGCCTGTTTCTCCATCGAGTTTACGTATGGAACCCGTCCCCAGGCTCTCACCCACAGGGCAGAGTAAACTGCTTCCCCCCACAGACCATGACACCAGTGGGGAGTCGTGCTCGGCCTTCTTCCGGGGCCTGAGTCTCCCGCGGAAAATGGTTGGGGACTCCCTTGCCGTTCTCTCACGCATGCACGCAGCAAAATGCTTCCAGCCTCGGGAAGGCCTCTTTTCGCTGAAGCAGGAATTCTCTACACACTTGTCCCTCCGACTTAGGGGCTTGGCTTTAGGCCTGCAGGCACACCCGGGGCAAGGGGACCGGCCTCCTCCACAAGAGGTGAGTTGAGAGCGGCCTTCCGCACCGGCCTGTTTCTCGCTCCATTTCACGGATGGGGCCCTTTCCCCCGTCTCTCCCACACGAGCACTGTGAAATTCCTCTGGCTTCAGGAACGGCAATGTTAACTAAAGCGCAGGAACCCTCTAGCATTGATTCTTGGGGTTAGTAGCCCGGTAACCAGGCATCCAGGCACCCAGGGCAGGGCAGGGCGGATCTCCGAAAACGACAGCGGAGTCGACAGCAGCCTTCCTTACAGGCCTGCTTCTCACTCCGGGTTCCGTTTGGGTTCCATTTCTCATGCGTTCCCAGAAACACACACGAGATGAAGTTCACGCTCAGGAAGGGCGATCTGTGCCGAGGCACGGGTTCTCTCCAGTGTTGTTCCTTTGCGTCGG
This sequence comes from Mirounga angustirostris, assembly GCF_029215605.1. Lineage (NCBI taxonomy): Eukaryota > Metazoa > Chordata > Mammalia > Carnivora > Phocidae > Mirounga > Mirounga angustirostris. The sequence goes on along the minus strand of NW_026991803.1, from coordinate 43,442 downwards.
GTGGACGGCCCTTAGGACTCCACGCACACGCGGGAGAGCCGACCTAGGTTCCCGAAACAAGAGTTGAGTCGAGGGGTGCCTTCTGCCCATGCTTCTCTCTCCCTCGGAATTCTGCTGGGGCTCACTCCCCGCGTTTGCCCTGAAGCAGAGTTGAAAAGGCTGCCACCCTGTGGAGAGGCATTGAATGAGCTGAAGCCGGGCTTCTTTCCCGGCTTCTTTCTGCCAAATCAGCGTGGAGCCCTTAGCATTCCTAGGCACGCATGGGGCAGTAAGGGTGCGCTTCAGGTAACAAGAGCTGAGTCGAGAGGTGCCTTCTGGCCCGGACTTCTTCTCCCTCGGTTTCACGTGAGGAACCCGTTCCCCAGGCTCTCCCCCCACGGTAGCCTGGAAACTGCTTCCTCCCTCAGAGAGGTGGATGGCAGCTAAAGCACGGTTTCTCTACCGTGTTGTCTCTTCGAGTTCGAACGCTAGCGATTAGGCTTCCATGCGAAAGTGAGGCCGCAGAGCTAGCCTCCTGAAACAGGTGGGGAGTCGTGTGCTGCCTTCGGCCAGGGCCTGAGTCCCACTCGGAAAATGCCTCCGGACTCCCTTGCGGTGCTCTCACGCATTCCCACAGCAAAATGCTTGCACCCTCAGGAACGGCTCTTTTGGCTGAAGCACGGGTTCTCAGCAGAGCTGTTCCTTCGAGTTAGGGGGTTGCCTTCAGGCCTGCACGCACACACGGGGCAACGGTACTAGGCGCGTAAGCAAGAGGTGAGCTGAGAGCTGCCTTCCGCGCCGGCCTTGTTGCTCCCTCGATTTGACGTATGGAACCCGTTCCCCAGGCTCTCAGCTACAGTACACGGTAAACTGCTTCCTCCCACAGACCATGACACAAGTGGGGAGTCGTGCTCTGCTTTCTTCCGGGGCCTGAGTCTCCCACGGAAAATGTTTTGGGACTCCCTTGCCGTTCTCTCACGCAGGCACACAGCAACATGCTTCCAGCCTCGGGAAGGCCTCTTTTCGCTGAAGCAGGAATTCTCTGCAGACTTGTTCCTTCCACTTAGGTGCTTGGCTTTAGGCCTGCTGCAGGCACACACGGGGCAACGGTACCAGCCCCGTAACCCAGGAGGGAGCTGACAGCTGCCTTCTGCACCGGCCTGTTTCTCCATCGAGTTTACGTATGGAACCCGTCCCCAGGCTCTCACCCACAGTGCAGAGTGAACTGCTTCCCCCCACAGACCATGACACCAGTGGGGAGTCGTGCTCGGCCTTCTTCCGGGGCCTGAGTCTCCCGCGGAAAATGGTTGGGGACTCCCTGGCCGTTCTCTCACGCATGCACACAGCAACATGCTTCCAGCCTCGGGAAGGCCTCTTTTCGCGGAAGCAGGAATTCTCCACACACTCGTTCCTTCGACTCAGGGGCTTGGCTTTAGGCCTGCAGGCACACGTACGGGGCAACGGTAACCAGCCTCGTAAACAAGGAGTGAGTTGACAGCTGCCTTCCGCGCCGGCCTGGTTCTGCCTCGATTTTACCTATGGAACCCGCCCCCCAGGCCCTCACCCACACTGCAGCATAAACTGCTTCCTCCCACAGAGAGGTCGGCGGTAGCCAAAGCACGGCTTCTGTACACTGTTGTTTCTTCGAGGTAGAACGCAAGCGATTGGACTTCCGTGCAGAAGTGGGGCCGCAGGGCTAGCTTCCTGAAACAAGTGGGGAGTCGTGTGCTGCCTTCTGCAGCGGCCTGAGGCTCCCACGGAAAATGGTTTGGGACTCCGTTGCAGTGCGCTCACGCATGCGCACAGCAACACGCTTCCAGCCTCAGGAAGGCCTCTTTCCGCTGAAGCAGGAATTCTCTGCAGACTTGTTCCTTCCACTTAGGTGCTTGGCTTTAGGCCTGCTGCAGGCACACACGGGGCAACGGTACCAGCCCCGTAACCCAGGAGGGAGCTGACAGCTGCCTTCTGCACCGGCCTGTTTCTCCATCGAGTTTACGTATGGAACCCGTCCCCAGGCTCTCACCCACAGGGCAGAGTAAACTGCTTCCCCCCACAGACCATGACACCAGTGGGGAGTCGTGCTCGGCCTTCTTCCGGGGCCTGAGTCTCCCACGGAAAATGGTTGGGGACTCCCTTGCCGTTCTCTCACGCATGCACGCAGCAAAATGCTTCCAGCCTCGGGAAGGCCTCTTTTCGCTGAAGCAGGAATTCTCTACACACTTGTCCCTCCGACTTAGGGGCTTGGCTTTAGGCCTGCAGGCACACCCGGGGCAAGGGGACCGGCCTCCTCCACAAGAGGTGAGTTGAGAGCGGCCTTCCGCACCGGCCTGTTTCTCGCTCCATTTCACGGATGGGGCCCTTTCCCCCGTCTCTCCCACACGAGCACTGTGAAATTCCTCTGGCTTCAGGAACGGCAATGTTAACTAAAGCGCAGGAACCCTCTAGCATTGATTCTTGGGGTTAGTAGCCCGGTAACCAGGCATCCAGGCACCCAGGGCAGGGCAGGGCGGATCTCCGAAAACGACAGCGGAGTCGACAGCAGCCTTCCTTACAGGCCTGCTTCTCACTCCGGGTTCCGTTTGGGTTCCATTTCTCATGCGTTCCCAGAAACACACACGAGATGAAGTTCACGCTCAGGAAGGGCGATCTGTGCCGAGGCACGGGTTCTCTCCAGTGTTGTTCCTTTGCGTCGGGTGGACGGCCCTTAGGACTCCACGCACACGCGGGAGAGCCGACCTAGGTTCCCGAAACAAGAGTTGAGTCGAGGGGTGCCTTCTGCCCATGCTTCTCTCTCCCTCGGAATTCTGCTGGGGCTCACTCCCCGCGTTTGCCCTGAAGCAGAGTTGAAAAGGCTGCCACCCTGTGGAGAGGCATTGAATGAGCTGAAGCCGGGCTTCTTTCCCGGCTTCTTTCTGCCAAATCAGCGTGGAGCCCTTAGCATTCCTAGGCACGCATGGGGCAGTAAGGGTGCGCTTCAGGTAACAAGAGCTGAGTCGAGAGGTGCCTTCTGGCCCGGACTTCTTCTCCCTCGGTTTCACGTGAGGATCCCGTTCCCCAGGCTCTCCCCCCACGGTAGCCTGGAAACTGCTTCCTCCCTCAGAGAGGTGGATGGCAGCTAAAGCACGGTTTCTCTACCGTGTTGTCTCTTCGAGTTCGAACGCTAGCGATTAGGCTTCCATGCGAAAGTGAGGCCGCAGAGCTAGCCTCCTGAAACAGGTGGGGAGTCGTGTGCTGCCTTCGGCCAGGGCCTGAGTCCCACTCGGAAAATGCCTCCGGACTCCCTTGCGGTGCTCTCACGCATTCCCACAGCAAAATGCTTGCACCCTCAGGAACGGCTCTTTTGGCTGAAGCACGGGTTCTCAGCAGAGCTGTTCCTTCGAGTTAGGGGGTTGCCTTCAGGCCTGCACGCACACACGGGGCAACGGTACTAGGCGCGTAAGCAAGAGGTGAGCTGAGAGCTGCCTTCCGCGCCGGCCTTGTTGCTCCCTCGATTTGACGTATGGAACCCGTTCCCCAGGCTCTCAGCTACAGTACACGGTAAACTGCTTCCTCCCACAGACCATGACACAAGTGGGGAGTCGTGCTCTGCTTTCTTCCGGGGCCTGAGTCTCCCACGGAAAATGTTTTGGGACTCCCTTGCCGTTCTCTCACGCAGGCACACAGCAACATGCTTCCAGCCTCGGGAAGGCCTCTTTTCGCTGAAGCAGGAATTCTCTGCAGACTTGTTCCTTCCACTTAGGTGCTTGGCTTTAGGCCTGCTGCAGGCACACACGGGGCAACGGTACCAGCCCCGTAACCCAGGAGGGAGCTGACAGCTGCCTTCTGCACCGGCCTGTTTCTCCATCGAGTTTACGTATGGAACCCGTCCCCAGGCTCTCACCCACAGTGCAGAGTAAACTGCTTCCCCCCACAGACCATGACACCAGTGGGGAGTCGTGCTCGGCCTTCTTCCGGGGCCTGAGTCTCCCGCGGAAAATGGTTGGGGACTCCCTGGCCGTTCTCTCACGCATGCACACAGCAACATGCTTCCAGCCTCGGGAAGGCCTCTTTTCGCGGAAGCAGGAATTCTCCACACACTCGTTCCTTCGACTCAGGGGCTTGGCTTTAGGCCTGCAGGCACACGTACGGGGCAACGGTAACCAGCCTCGTAAACAAGGAGTGAGTTGACAGCTGCCTTCCGCGCCGGCCTGGTTCTGCCTCGATTTTACCTATGGAACCCGCCCCCCAGGCCCTCACCCACACTGCAGCATAAACTGCTTCCTCCCACAGAGAGGTCGGCGGTAGCCAAAGCACGGCTTCTGTACACTGTTGTTTCTTCGAGGTAGAACGCAAGCGATTGGACTTCCGTGCAGAAGTGGGGCCGCAGGGCTAGCTTCCTGAAACAAGTGGGGAGTCGTGTGCTGCCTTCTGCAGCGGCCTGAGGCTCCCACGGAAAATGGTTTGGGACTCCGTTGCAGTGCGCTCACGCATGCGCACAGCAACACGCTTCCAGCCTCAGGAAGGCCTCTTTCCGCTGAAGCAGGAATTCTCTGCAGACTTGTTCCTTCCACTTAGGTGCTTGGCTTTAGGCCTGCTGCAGGCACACACGGGGCAACGGTACCAGCCCCGTAACCCAGGAGGGAGCTGACAGCTGCCTTCTGCACCGGCCTGTTTCTCCATCGAGTTTACGTATGGAACCCGTCCCCAGGCTCTCACCCACAGGGCAGAGTAAACTGCTTCCCCCCACAGACCATGACACCAGTGGGGAGTCGTGCTCGGCCTTCTTCCGGGGCCTGAGTCTCCAACGGAAAATGGTTGGGGACTCCCTTGCCGTTCTCTCACGCATGCACGCAGCAAAATGCTTCCAGCCTCGGGAAGGCCTCTTTTCGCGGAAGCAGGAATTCTCTACACACTTGTCCCTCCGACTTAGGGGCTTGGCTTTAGGCCTGCAGGCACACCCGGGGCAAGGGGACCGGCCTCCTCCACAAGAGGTGAGTTGAGAGCGGCCTTCCGCACCGGCCTGTTTCTCGCTCCATTTCACGGATGGGGCCCTTTCCCCCGTCTCTCCCACACGAGCGCTGTGAAATTCCTCTGGCTTCAGGAACGGCAATGTTAACTAAAGCGCAGGAACCCTCTAGCATTGATTCTTGGGGTTAGTAGCCCGGTAACCAGGCATCCAGGCACCCAGGGCAGGGCAGGGCGGATCTCCGAAAACGACAGCGGAGTCGACAGCAGCCTTCCTTACAGGCCTGCTTCTCACTCCGGGTTCCGTTTGGGTTCCATTTCTCATGCGTTCCCAGAAACACACACGAGATGAAGTTCACGCTCAGGAAGGGCGATCTGTGCCGAGGCACGGGTTCTCTCCAGTGTTGTTCCTTTGCGTCGGGTGGACGGCCCTTAGGACTCCACGCACACGCGGGAGAGCCGACCTAGGTTCCCGAAACAAGAGTTGAGTCGAGGGGTGCCTTCTGCCCATGCTTCTCTCTCCCTCGGAATTCTGCTGGGGCTCACTCCCCGCGTTTGCCCTGAAGCAGAGTTGAAAAGGCTGCCACCCTGTGGAGAGGCATTGAATGAGCTGAAGCCGGGCTTCTTTCCCGGCTTCTTTCTGCCAAATCAGCGTGGAGCCCTTAGCATTCCTAGGCACGCATGGGGCAGTAAGGGTGCGCTTCAGGTAACAAGAGCTGAGTCGAGAGGTGCCTTCTGGCCCGGACTTCTTCTCCCTCGGTTTCACGTGAGGAACCCGTTCCCCAGGCTCTCCCCCCACGGTAGCCTGGAAACTGCTTCCTCCCTCAGAGAGGTGGATGGCAGCTAAAGCACGGTTTCTCTACCGTGTTGTCTCTTCGAGTTCGAACGCTAGCGATTAGGCTTCCATGCGAAAGTGAGGCCGCAGAGCTAGCCTCCTGAAACAGGTGGGGAGTCGTGTGCTGCCTTCGGCCAGGGCCTGAGTCCCACTCGGAAAATGCCTCCGGACTCCCTTGCGGTGCTCTCACGCATTCCCACAGCAAAATGCTTGCACCCTCAGGAACGGCTCTTTTGGCTGAAGCACGGGTTCTCAGCAGAGCTGTTCCTTCGAGTTAGGGGGTTGCCTTCAGGCCTGCACGCACACACGGGGCAACGGTACTAGGCGCGTAAGCAAGAGGTGAGCTGAGAGCTGCCTTCCGCGCCGGCCTTGTTGCTCCCTCGATTTGACGTATGGAACCCGTTCCCCAGGCTCTCAGCTACAGTACACGGTAAACTGCTTCCTCCCACAGACCATGACACAAGTGGGGAGTCGTGCTCTGCTTTCTTCCGGGGCCTGAGTCTCCCACGGAAAATGTTTTGGGACTCCCTTGCCGTTCTCTCACGCAGGCACACAGCAACATGCTTCCAGCCTCGGGAAGGCCTCTTTTCGCTGAAGCAGGAATTCTCTGCAGACTTGTTCCTTCCACTTAGGTGCTTGGCTTTAGGCCTGCTGCAGGCACACACGGGGCAACGGTACCAGCCCCATAACCCAGGAGGGAGCTGACAGCTGCCTTCTGCACCGGCCTGTTTCTCCATCGAGTTTACGTATGGAACCCGTCCCCAGGCTCTCACCCACAGTGCAGAGTAAACTGCTTCCCCCCACAGACCATGACACCAGTGGGGAGTCGTGCTCGGCCTTCTTCCGGGGCCTGAGTCTCCCGCGGAAAATGGTTGGGGACTCCCTGGCCGTTCTCTCACGCATGCACACAGCAACATGCTTCCAGCCTCGGGAAGGCCTCTTTTCGCGGAAGCAGGAATTCTCCACACACTCGTTCCTTCGACTCAGGGGCTTGGCTTTAGGCCTGCAGGCACACGTACGGGGCAACGGTAACCAGCCTCGTAAACAAGGAGTGAGTTGACAGCTGCCTTCCGCGCCGGCCTGGTTCTGCCTCGATTTTACCTATGGAACCCGCCCCCCAGGCCCTCACCCACACTGCAGCATAAACTGCTTCCTCCCACAGAGAGGTCGGCGGTAGCCAAAGCACGGCTTCTGTACACTGTTGTTTCTTCGAGGTAGAACGCAAGCGATTGGACTTCCGTGCAGAAGTGGGGCCGCAGGGCTAGCTTCCTGAAACAAGTGGGGAGTCGTGTGCTGCCTTCTGCAGCGGCCTGAGGCTCCCACGGAAAATGGTTTGGGACTCCGTTGCAGTGCGCTCACGCATGCGCACAGCAACACGCTTCCAGCCTCAGGAAGGCCTCTTTCCGCTGAAGCAGGAATTCTCTGCAGACTTGTTCCTTCCACTTAGGTGCTTGGCTTTAGGCCTGCTGCAGGCACACACGGGGCAACGGTACCAGCCCCGTAACCCAGGAGGGAGCTGACAGCTGCCTTCTGCACCGGCCTGTTTCTCCATCGAGTTTACGTATGGAACCCGTCCCCAGGCTCTCACCCACAGGGCAGAGTAAACTGCTTCCCCCCACAGACCATGACACCAGTGGGGAGTCGTGCTCGGCCTTCTTCCGGGGCCTGAGTCTCCCGCGGAAAATGGTTGGAGACTCCCTTGCCGTTCTCTCACGCATGCACGCAGCAACATGCTTCCAGCCTCGGGAAGGCCTCTTTTCGCGGAAGCAGGAATTCTCCACACACTCGTTCCTCCGACTCAGGGGCTTGGCTTTAGGCCTGCAGGCACACCCGGGGCAAGGGGACCGGCCTCCTCCACAAGAGGTGAGTTGAGAGCGGCCTTCCGCACCGGCCTGTTTCTCGCTCCATTTCACGGATGGGGCCCTTTCCCCCGTCTCTCCCACACGAGCACTGTGAAATTCCTCTGGCTTCAGGAACGGCAATGTTAACTAAAGCGCAGGAACCCTCTAGCATTGATTCTTGGGGTTAGTAGCCCGGTAACCAGGCATCCAGGCACCCAGGGCAGGGCAGGGCGGATCTCCGAAAACGACAGCGGAGTCGACAGCAGCCTTCCTTACAGGCCTGCTTCTCACTCCGGGTTCCGTTTGGGTTCCATTTCTCATGCGTTCCCAGAAACACACACGAGATGAAGTTCACGCTCAGGAAGGGCGATCTGTGCCGAGGCACGGGTTCTCTCCAGTGTTGTTCCTTTGCGTCGGGTGGACGGCCCTTAGGACTCCACGCACACGCGGGAGAGCCGACCTAGGTTCCCGAAACAAGAGTTGAGTCGAGGGGTGCCTTCTGCCCATGCTTCTCTCTCCCTCGGAATTCTGCTGGGGCTCACTCCCCGCGTTTGCCCTGAAGCAGAGTTGAAAAGGCTGCCACCCTGTGGAGAGGCATTGAATGAGCTGAAGCCGGGCTTCTTTCCCGGCTTCTTTCTGCCAAATCAGCGTGGAGCCCTTAGCATTCCTAGGCACGCATGGGGCAGTAAGGGTGCGCTTCAGGTAACAAGAGCTGAGTCGAGAGGTGCCTTCTGGCCCGGACTTCTTCTCCCTCGGTTTCACGTGAGGAACCCGTTCCCCAGGCTCTCCCCCCACGGTAGCCTGGAAACTGCTTCCTCCCTCAGAGAGGTGGATGGCAGCTAAAGCACGGTTTCTCTACCGTGTTGTCTCTTCGAGTTCGAACGCTAGCGATTAGGCTTCCATGCGAAAGTGAGGCCGCAGAGCTAGCCTCCTGAAACAGGTGGGGAGTCGTGTGCTGCCTTCGGCCAGGGCCTGAGTCCCACTCGGAAAATGCCTCCGGACTCCCTTGCGGTGCTCTCACGCATTCCCACAGCAAAATGCTTGCACCCTCAGGAACGGCTCTTTTGGCTGAAGCACGGGTTCTCAGCAGAGCTGTTCCTTCGAGTTAGGGGGTTGCCTTCAGGCCTGCACGCACACACGGGGCAACGGTACTAGGCGCGTAAGCAAGAGGTGAGCTGAGAGCTGCCTTCCGCGCCGGCCTTGTTGCTCCCTCGATTTGACGTATGGAACCCGTTCCCCAGGCTCTCAGCTACAGTACACGGTAAACTGCTTCCTCCCACAGACCATGACACAAGTGGGGAGTCGTGCTCTGCTTTCTTCCGGGGCCTGAGTCTCCCACGGAAAATGTTTTGGGACTCCCTTGCCGTTCTCTCACGCAGGCACACAGCAACATGCTTCCAGCCTCGGGAAGGCCTCTTTTCGCTGAAGCAGGAATTCTCTGCAGACTTGTTCCTTCCACTTAGGTGCTTGGCTTTAGGCCTGCTGCAGGCACACACGGGGCAACGGTACCAGCCCCGTAACCCAGGAGGGAGCTGACAGCTGCCTTCTGCACCGGCCTGTTTCTCCATCGAGTTTACGTATGGAACCCGTCCCCAGGCTCTCACCCACAGTGCAGAGTAAACTGCTTCCCCCCACAGACCATGACACCAGTGGGGAGTCGTGCTCGGCCTTCTTCCGGGGCCTGAGTCTCCCGCGGAAAATGGTTGGGGACTCCCTGGCCGTTCTCTCACGCATGCACACAGCAACATGCTTCCAGCCTCGGGAAGGCCTCTTTTCGCGGAAGCAGGAATTCTCCACACACTCGTTCCTTCGACTCAGGGGCTTGGCTTTAGGCCTGCAGGCACACGTACGGGGCAACGGTAACCAGCCTCGTAAACAAGGAGTGAGTTGACAGCTGCCTTCCGCGCCGGCCTGGTTCTGCCTCGATTTTACCTATGGAACCCGCCCCCCAGGCCCTCACCCACACTGCAGCATAAACTGCTTCCTCCCACAGAGAGGTCGGCGGTAGCCAAAGCACGGCTTCTGTACACTGTTGTTTCTTCGAGGTAGAACGCAAGCGATTGGACTTCCGTGCAGAAGTGGGGCCGCAGGGCTAGCTTCCTGAAACAAGTGGGGAGTCGTGTGCTGCCTTCTGCAGCGGCCTGAGGCTCCCACGGAAAATGGTTTGGGACTCCGTTGCAGTGCGCTCACGCATGCGCACAGCAACACGCTTCCAGCCTCAGGAAGGCCTCTTTCCGCTGAAGCAGGAATTCTCTGCAGACTTGTTCCTTCCACTTAGGTGCTTGGCTTTAGGCCTGCTGCAGGCACACACGGGGCAACGGTACCAGCCCCGTAACCCAGGAGGGAGCTGACAGCTGCCTTCTGCACCGGCCTGTTTCTCCATCGAGTTTACGTATGGAACCCGTCCCCAGGCTCTCACCCACAGGGCAGAGTAAACTGCTTCCCCCCACAGACCATGACACCAGTGGGGAGTCGTGCTCGGCCTTCTTCCGGGGCCTGAGTCTCCCGCGGAAAATGGTTGGAGACTCCCTTGCCGTTCTCTCACGCATGCACGCAGCAACATGCTTCCAGCCTCGGGAAGGCCTCTTTTCGCGGAAGCAGGAATTCTCCACACACTCGTTCCTCCGACTCAGGGGCTTGGCTTTAGGCCTGCAGGCACACCCGGGGCAAGGGGACCGGCCTCCTCCACAAGAGGTGAGTTGAGAGCGGCCTTCCGCACCGGCCTGTTTCTCGCTCCATTTCACGGATGGGGCCCTTTCCCCCGTCTCTCCCACACGAGCACTGTGAAATTCCTCTGGCTTCAGGAACGGCAATGTTAACTAAAGCGCAGGAACCCTCTAGCATTGATTCTTGGGGTTAGTAGCCCGGTAACCAGGCATCCAGGCACCCAGGGCAGGGCAGGGCGGATCTCCGAAAACGACAGCGGAGTCGACAGCAGCCTTCCTTACAGGCCTGCTTCTCACTCCGGGTTCCGTTTGGGTTCCATTTCTCATGCGTTCCCAGAAACACACACGAGATGAAGTTCACGCTCAGGAAGGGCGATCTGTGCCGAGGCACGGGTTCTCTCCAGTGTTGTTCCTTTGCGTCGGGTGGACGGCCCTTAGGACTCCACGCACACGCGGGAGAGCCGACCTAGGTTCCCGAAACAAGAGTTGAGTCGAGGGGTGCCTTCTGCCCATGCTTCTCTCTCCCTCGGAATTCTGCTGGGGCTCACTCCCCGCGTTTGCCCTGAAGCAGAGTTGAAAAGGCTGCCACCCTGTGGAGAGGCATTGAATGAGCTGAAGCCGGGCTTCTTTCCCGGCTTCTTTCTGCCAAATCAGCGTGGAGCCCTTAGCATTCCTAGGCACGCATGGGGCAGTAAGGGTGCGCTTCAGGTAACAAGAGCTGAGTCGAGAGGTGCCTTCTGGCCCGGACTTCTTCTCCCTCGGTTTCACGTGAGGATCCCGTTCCCCAGGCTCTCCCCCCACGGTAGCCTGGAAACTGCTTCCTCCCTCAGAGAGGTGGATGGCAGCTAAAGCACGGTTTCTCTACCGTGTTGTCTCTTCGAGTTCGAACGCTAGCGATTAGGCTTCCATGCGAAAGTGAGGCCGCAGAGCTAGCCTCCTGAAACAGGTGGGGAGTCGTGTGCTGCCTTCGGCCAGGGCCTGAGTCCCACTCGGAAAATGCCTCCGGACTCCCTTGCGGTGCTCTCACGCATTCCCACAGCAAAATGCTTGCACCCTCAGGAACGGCTCTTTTGGCTGAAGCACGGGTTCTCAGCAGAGCTGTTCCTTCGAGTTAGGGGGTTGCCTTCAGGCCTGCACGCACACACGGGGCAACGGTACTAGGCGCGTAAGCAAGAGGTGAGCTGAGAGCTGCCTTCCGCGCCGGCCTTGTTGCTCCCTCGATTTGACGTATGGAACCCGTTCCCCAGGCTCTCAGCTACAGTACACGGTAAACTGCTTCCTCCCACAGACCATGACACAAGTGGGGAGTCGTGCTCTGCTTTCTTCCGGGGCCTGAGTCTCCCACGGAAAATGTTTTGGGACTCCCTTGCCGTTCTCTCACGCAGGCACACAGCAACATGCTTCCAGCCTCGGGAAGGCCTCTTTTCGCTGAAGCAGGAATTCTCTGCAGACTTGTTCCTTCCACTTAGGTGCTTGGCTTTAGGCCTGCTGCAGGCACACACGGGGCAACGGTACCAGCCCCGTAACCCAGGAGGGAGCTGACAGCTGCCTTCTGCACCGGCCTGTTTCTCCATCGAGTTTACGTATGGAACCCGTCCCCAGGCTCTCACCCACAGTGCAGAGTAAACTGCTTCCCCCCACAGACCATGACACCAGTGGGGAGTCGTGCTCGGCCTTCTTCCGGGGCCTGAGTCTCCCGCGGAAAATGGTTGGGGACTCCCTGGCCGTTCTCTCACGCATGCACACAGCAACATGCTTCCAGCCTCGGGAAGGCCTCTTTTCGCGGAAGCAGGAATTCTCCACACACTCGTTCCTTCGACTCAGGGGCTTGGCTTTAGGCCTGCAGGCACACGTACGGGGCAACGGTAACCAGCCTCGTAAACAAGGAGTGAGTTGACAGCTGCCTTCCGCGACGGCCTGGTTCTGCCTCGATTTTACCTATGGAACCCGCCCCCCAGGCCCTCACCCACACTGCAGCATAAACTGCTTCCTCCCACAGAGAGGTCGGCGGTAGCCAAAGCACGGCTTCTGTACACTGTTGTTTCTTCGAGGTAGAACGCAAGCGATTGGACTTCCGTGCAGAAGTGGGGCCGCAGGGCTAGCTTCCTGAAACAAGTGGGGAGTCGTGTGCTGCCTTCTGCAGCGGCCTGAGGCTCCCACGGAAAATGGTTTGGGACTCCGTTGCAGTGCGCTCACGCATGCGCACAGCAACACGCTTCCAGCCTCAGGAAGGCCTCTTTCCGCTGAAGCAGGAATTCTCTGCAGACTTGTTCCTTCCACTTAGGTGCTTGGCTTTAGGCCTGCTGCAGGCACACACGGGGCAACGGTACCAGCCCCGTAACCCAGGAGGGAGCTGACAGCTGCCTTCTGCACCGGCCTGTTTCTCCATCGAGTTTACGTATGGAACCCGTCCCCAGGCTCTCACCCACAGGGCAGAGTAAACTGCTTCCCCCCACAGACCATGACACCAGTGGGGAGTCGTGCTCGGCCTTCTTCCGGGGCCTGAGTCTCCCGCGGAAAATGTTTGGAGACTCCCTTGCCGTTCTCTCACGCATGCACGCAGCAACATGCTTCCAGCCTCGGGAAGGCCTCTTTTCGCGGAAGCAGGAATTCTCCACACACTCGTTCCTTCGACTCAGGGGCTTGGCTTTAGGCCTGCAGGCACACCCGGGGCAAGGGGACCGGCCTCCTCCACAAGAGGTGAGTTGAGAGCGGCCTTCCGCACCGGCCTGTTTCTCGCTCCATTTCACGGATGGGGCCCTTTCCCCCGTCTCTCCCACACGAGCACTGTGAAATTCCTCTGGCTTCAGGAACGGCAATGTTAACTAAAGCGCAGGAACCCTCTAGCATTGATTCTTGGGGTTAGTAGCCCGGTAACCAGGCATCCAGGCACCCAGGGCAGGGCAGGGCGGATCTCCGAAAACGACAGCGGAGTCGACAGCAGCCTTCCTTACAGGCCTGCTTCTCACTCCGGGTTCCGTTTGGGTTCCATTTCTCATGCGTTCCCAGAAACACACACGAGATGAAGTTCACGCTCAGGAAGGGCGATCTGTGCCGAGGCACGGGTTCTCTCCAGTGTTGTTCCTTTGCGTCGGGTGGACGGCCCTTAGGACTCCACGCACACGCGGGAGAGCCGACCTAGGTTCCCGAAACAAGAGTTGAGTCGAGGGGTGCCTTCTGCCCATGCTTCTCTCTCCCTCGGAATTCTGCTGGGGCTCACTCCCCGCGTTTGCCCTGAAGCAGAGTTGAAAAGGCTGCCACCCTGTGGAGAGGCATTGAATGAGCTGAAGCCGGGCTTCTTTCCCGGCTTCTTTCTGCCAAATCAGCGTGGAGCCCTTAGCATTCCTAGGCACGCATGGGGCAGTAAGGGTGCGCTTCAGGTAACAAGAGCTGAGTCGAGAGGTGCCTTCTGGCCCGGACTTCTTCTCCCTCGGTTTCACGTGAGGAACCCGTTCCCCAGGCTCTCCCTCCACGGTAGCCTGGAAACTGCTTCCTCCCTCAGAGAGGTGGATGGCAGCTAAAGCACGGTTTCTCTACCGTGTTGTCTCTTCGAGTTCGAACGCTAGCGATTAGGCTTCCATGCGAAAGTGAGGCCGCAGAGCTAGCCTCCTGAAACAGGTGGGGAGTCGTGTGCTGCCTTCGGCCAGGGCCTGAGTCCCACTCGGAAAATGCCTCCGGACTCCCTTGCGGTGCTCTCACGCATTCCCACAGCAAAATGCTTGCACCCTCAGGAACGGCTCTTTTGGCTGAAGCACGGGTTCTCAGCAGAGCTGTTCCTTCGAGTTAGGGGGTTGCCTTCAGGCCTGCACGCACACACGGGGCAACGGTACTAGGCGCGTAAGCAAGAGGTGAGCTGAGAGCTGCCTTCCGCGCCGGCCTTGTTGCTCCCTCGATTTGACGTATGGAACCCGTTCCCCAGGCTCTCAGCTACAGTACACGGTAAACTGCTTCCTCCCACAGACCATGACACAAGTGGGGAGTCGTGCTCTGCTTTCTTCCGGGGCCTGAGTCTCCCACGGAAAATGTTTTGGGACTCCCTTGCCGTTCTCTCACGCAGGCACACAGCAACATGCTTCCAGCCTCGGGAAGGCCTCTTTTCGCTGAAGCAGGAATTCTCTGCAGACTTGTTCCTTCCACTTAGGTGCTTGGCTTTAGGCCTGCTGCAGGCACACACGGGGCAACGGTACCAGCCCCGTAACCCAGGAGGGAGCTGACAGCTGCCTTCTGCACCGGCCTGTTTCTCCATCGAGTTTACGTATGGAACCCGTCCCCAGGCTCTCACCCACAGTGCAGAGTAAACTGCTTCCCCCCACAGACCATGACACCAGTGGGGAGTCGTGCTCGGCCTTCTTCCGGGGCCTGAGTCTCCCGCGGAAAATGGTTGGGGACTCCCTGGCCGTTCTCTCACGCATGCACACAGCAACATGCTTCCAGCCTCGGGAAGGCCTCTTTTCGCGGAAGCAGGAATTCTCCACACACTCGTTCCTTCGACTCAGGGGCTTGGCTTTAGGCCTGCAGGCACACGTACGGGGCAACGGTAACCAGCCTCGTAAACAAGGAGTGAGTTGACAGCTGCCTTCCGCGCCGGCCTGGTTCTGCCTCGATTTTACCTATGGAACCCGCCCCCCAGGCCCTCACCCACACTGCAGCATAAACTGCTTCCTCCCACAGAGAGGTCGGCGGTAGCCAAAGCACGGCTTCTGTACACTGTTGTTTCTTCGAGGTAGAACGCAAGCGATTGGACTTCCGTGCAGAAGTGGGGCCGCAGGGCTAGCTTCCTGAAACAAGTGGGGAGTCGTGTGCTGCCTTCTGCAGCGGCCTGAGGCTCCCACGGAAAATGGTTTGGGACTCCGTTGCAGTGCGCTCACGCATGCGCACAGCAACACGCTTCCAGCCTCAGGAAGGCCTCTTTCCGCTGAAGCAGGAATTCTCTGCAGACTTGTTCCTTCCACTTAGGTGCTTGGCTTTAGGCCTGCTGCAGGCACACACGGGGCAACGGTACCAGCCCCGTAACCCAGGAGGGAGCTGACAGCTGCCTTCTGCACCGGCCTGTTTCTCCATCGAGTTTACGTATGGAACCCGTCCCCAGGCTCTCACCCACAGGGCAGAGTAAACTGCTTCCCCCCACAGACCATGACACCAGTGGGGAGTCGTGCTCGGCCTTCTTCCGGGGCCTGAGTCTCCCGCGGAAAATGGTTGGGGACTCCCTTGCCGTTCTCTCACGCATGCACGCAGCAAAATGCTTCCAGCCTCGGGAAGGCCTCTTTTCGCTGAAGCAGGAATTCTCTACACACTTGTCCCTCCGACTTAGGGGCTTGGCTTTAGGCCTGCAGGCACACCCGGGGCAAGGGGACCGGCCTCCTCCACAAGAGGTGAGTTGAGAGCGGCCTTCCGCACCGGCCTGTTTCTCGCTCCATTTCACGGATGGGGCCCTTTCCCCCGTCTCTCCCACACGAGCACTGTGAAATTCCTCTGGCTTCAGGAACGGCAATGTTAACTAAAGCGCAGGAACCCTCTAGCATTGATTCTTGGGGTTAGTAGCCCGGTAACCAGGCATCCAGGCACCCAGGGCAGGGCAGGGCGGATCTCCGAAAACGACAGCGGAGTCGACAGCAGCCTTCCTTACAGGCCTGCTTCTCACTCCGGGTTCCGTTTGGGTTCCATTTCTCATGCGTTCCCAGAAACACACACGAGATGAAGTTCACGCTCAGGAAGGGCGATCTGTGCCGAGGCACGGGTTCTCTCCAGTGTTGTTCCTTTGCGTCGGGTGGACGGCCCTTAGGACTCCACGCACACGCGGGAGAGCCGACCTAGGTTCCCGAAACAAGAGTTGAGTCGAGGGGTGCCTTCTGCCCATGCTTCTCTCTCCCTCGGAATTCTGCTGGGGCTCACTCCCCGCGTTTGCCCTGAAGCAGAGTTGAAAAGGCTGCCACCCTGTGGAGAGGCATTGAATGAGCTGAAGCCGGGCTTCTTTCCCGGCTTCTTTCTGCCAAATCAGCGTGGAGCCCTTAGCATTCCTAGGCACGCATGGGGCAGTAAGGGTGCGCTTCAGGTAACAAGAGCTGAGTCGAGAGGTGCCTTCTGGCCCGGACTTCTTCTCCCTCGGTTTCACGTGAGGAACCCGTTCCCCAGGCTCTCCCCCCACGGTAGCCTGGAAACTGCTTCCTCCCTCAGAGAGGTGGATGGCAGCTAAAGCACGGTTTCTCTACCGTGTTGTCTCTTCGAGTTCGAACGCTAGCGATTAGGCTTCCATGCGAAAGTGAGGCCGCAGAGCTAGCCTCCTGAAACAGGTGGGGAGTCGTGTGCTGCCTTCGGCCAGGGCCTGAGTCCCACTCGGAAAATGCCTCCGGACTCCCTTGCGGTGCTCTCACGCATTCCCACAGCAAAATGCTTGCACCCTCAGGAACGGCTCTTTTGGCTGAAGCACGGGTTCTCAGCAGAGCTGTTCCTTCGAGTTAGGGGGTTGCCTTCAGGCCTGCACGCACACACGGGGCAACGGTACTAGGCGCGTAAGCAAGAGGTGAGCTGAGAGCTGCCTTCCGCGCCGGCCTTGTTGCTCCCTCGATTTGACGTATGGAACCCGTTCCCCAGGCTCTCAGCTACAGTACACGGTAAACTGCTTCCTCCCACAGACCATGACACAAGTGGGGAGTCGTGCTCTGCTTTCTTCCGGGGCCTGAGTCTCCCACGGAAAATGTTTTGGGACTCCCTTGCCGTTCTCTCACGCAGGCACACAGCAACATGCTTCCAGCCTCGGGAAGGCCTCTTTTCGCTGAAGCAGGAATTCTCTGCAGACTTGTTCCTTCCACTTAGGTGCTTGGCTTTAGGCCTGCTGCAGGCACACACGGGGCAACGGTACCAGCCCCGTAACCCAGGAGGGAGCTGACAGCTGCCTTCTGCACCGGCCTGTTTCTCCATCGAGTTTACGTATGGAACCCGTCCCCAGGCTCTCACCCACAGTGCAGAGTGAACTGCTTCCCCCCACAGACCATGACACCAGTGGGGAGTCGTGCTCGGCCTTCTTCCGGGGCCTGAGTCTCCCGCGGAAAATGGTTGGGGACTCCCTGGCCGTTCTCTCACGCATGCACACAGCAACATGCTTCCAGCCTCGGGAAGGCCTCTTTTCGCGGAAGCAGGAATTCTCCACACACTCGTTCCTTCGACTCAGGGGCTTGGCTTTAGGCCTGCAGGCACACGTACGGGGCAACGGTAACCAGCCTCGTAAACAAGGAGTGAGTTGACAGCTGCCTTCCGCGCCGGCCTGGTTCTGCCTCGATTTTACCTATGGAACCCGCCCCCCAGGCCCTCACCCACACTGCAGCATAAACTGCTTCCTCCCACAGAGAGGTCGGCGGTAGCCAAAGCACGGCTTCTGTACACTGTTGTTTCTTCGAGGTAGAACGCAAGCGATTGGACTTCCGTGCAGAAGTGGGGCCGCAGGGCTAGCTTCCTGAAACAAGTGGGGAGTCGTGTGCTGCCTTCTGCAGCGGCCTGAGGCTCCCACGGAAAATGGTTTGGGACTCCGTTGCAGTGCGCTCACGCATGCGCACAGCAACACGCTTCCAGCCTCAGGAAGGCCTCTTTCCGCTGAAGCAGGAATTCTCTGCAGACTTGTTCCTTCCACTTAGGTGCTTGGCTTTAGGCCTGCTGCAGGCACACACGGGGCAACGGTACCAGCCCCGTAACCCAGGAGGGAGCTGACAGCTGCCTTCTGCACCGGCCTGTTTCTCCATCGAGTTTACGTATGGAACCCGTCCCCAGGCTCTCACCCACAGGGCAGAGTAAACTGCTTCCCCCCACAGACCATGACACCAGTGGGGAGTCGTGCTCGGCCTTCTTCCGGGGCCTGAGTCTCCCACGGAAAATGGTTGGGGACTCCCTTGCCGTTCTCTCACGCATGCACGCAGCAAAATGCTTCCAGCCTCGGGAAGGCCTCTTTTCGCTGAAGCAGGAATTCTCTACACACTTGTCCCTCCGACTTAGGGGCTTGGCTTTAGGCCTGCAGGCACACCCGGGGCAAGGGGACCGGCCTCCTCCACAAGAGGTGAGTTGAGAGCGGCCTTCCGCACCGGCCTGTTTCTCGCTCCATTTCACGGATGGGGCCCTTTCCCCCGTCTCTCCCACACGAGCACTGTGAAATTCCTCTGGCTTCAGGAACGGCAATGTTAACTAAAGCGCAGGAACCCTCTAGCATTGATTCTTGGGGTTAGTAGCCCGGTAACCAGGCATCCAGGCACCCAGGGCAGGGCAGGGCGGATCTCCGAAAACGACAGCGGAGTCGACAGCAGCCTTCCTTACAGGCCTGCTTCTCACTCCGGGTTCCGTTTGGGTTCCATTTCTCATGCGTTCCCAGAAACACACACGAGATGAAGTTCACGCTCAGGAAGGGCGATCTGTGCCGAGGCACGGGTTCTCTCCAGTGTTGTTCCTTTGCGTCGGGTGGACGGCCCTTAGGACTCCACGCACACGCGGGAGAGCCGACCTAGGTTCCCGAAACAAGAGTTGAGTCGAGGGGTGCCTTCTGCCCATGCTTCTCTCTCCCTCGGAATTCTGCTGGGGCTCACTCCCCGCGTTTGCCCTGAAGCAGAGTTGAAAAGGCTGCCACCCTGTGGAGAGGCATTGAATGAGCTGAAGCCGGGCTTCTTTCCCGGCTTCTTTCTGCCAAATCAGCGTGGAGCCCTTAGCATTCCTAGGCACGCATGGGGCAGTAAGGGTGCGCTTCAGGTAACAAGAGCTGAGTCGAGAGGTGCCTTCTGGCCCGGACTTCTTCTCCCTCGGTTTCACGTGAGGATCCCGTTCCCCAGGCTCTCCCCCCACGGTAGCCTGGAAACTGCTTCCTCCCTCAGAGAGGTGGATGGCAGCTAAAGCACGGTTTCTCTACCGTGTTGTCTCTTCGAGTTCGAACGCTAGCGATTAGGCTTCCATGCGAAAGTGAGGCCGCAGAGCTAGCCTCCTGAAACAGGTGGGGAGTCGTGTGCTGCCTTCGGCCAGGGCCTGAGTCCCACTCGGAAAATGCCTCCGGACTCCCTTGCGGTGCTCTCACGCATTCCCACAGCAAAATGCTTGCACCCTCAGGAACGGCTCTTTTGGCTGAAGCACGGGTTCTCAGCAGAGCTGTTCCTTCGAGTTAGGGGGTTGCCTTCAGGCCTGCACGCACACACGGGGCAACGGTACTAGGCGCGTAAGCAAGAGGTGAGCTGAGAGCTGCCTTCCGCGCCGGCCTTGTTGCTCCCTCGATTTGACGTATGGAACCCGTTCCCCAGGCTCTCAGCTACAGTACACGGTAAACTGCTTCCTCCCACAGACCATGACACAAGTGGGGAGTCGTGCTCTGCTTTCTTCCGGGGCCTGAGTCTCCCACGGAAAATGTTTTGGGACTCCCTTGCCGTTCTCTCACGCAGGCACACAGCAACATGCTTCCAGCCTCGGGAAGGCCTCTTTTCGCTGAAGCAGGAATTCTCTGCAGACTTGTTCCTTCCACTTAGGTGCTTGGCTTTAGGCCTGCTGCAGGCACACACGGGGCAACGGTACCAGCCCCGTAACCCAGGAGGGAGCTGACAGCTGCCTTCTGCACCGGCCTGTTTCTCCATCGAGTTTACGTATGGAACCCGTCCCCAGGCTCTCACCCACAGTGCAGAGTAAACTGCTTCCCCCCACAGACCATGACACCAGTGGGGAGTCGTGCTCGGCCTTCTTCCGGGGCCTGAGTCTCCCGCGGAAAATGGTTGGGGACTCCCTGGCCGTTCTCTCACGCATGCACACAGCAACATGCTTCCAGCCTCGGGAAGGCCTCTTTTCGCGGAAGCAGGAATTCTCCACACACTCGTTCCTTCGACTCAGGGGCTTGGCTTTAGGCCTGCAGGCACACGTACGGGGCAACGGTAACCAGCCTCGTAAACAAGGAGTGAGTTGACAGCTGCCTTCCGCGACGGCCTGGTTCTGCCTCGATTTTACCTATGGAACCCGCCCCCCAGGCCCTCACCCACACTGCAGCATAAACTGCTTCCTCCCACAGAGAGGTCGGCGGTAGCCAAAGCACGGCTTCTGTACACTGTTGTTTCTTCGAGGTAGAACGCAAGCGATTGGACTTCCGTGCAGAAGTGGGGCCGCAGGGCTAGCTTCCTGAAACAAGTGGGGAGTCGTGTGCTGCCTTCTGCAGCGGCCTGAGGCTCCCACGGAAAATGGTTTGGGACTCCGTTGCAGTGCGCTCACGCATGCGCACAGCAACACGCTTCCAGCCTCAGGAAGGCCTCTTTCCGCTGAAGCAGGAATTCTCTGCAGACTTGTTCCTTCCACTTAGGTGCTTGGCTTTAGGCCTGCTGCAGGCACACACGGGGCAACGGTACCAGCCCCGTAACCCAGGAGGGAGCTGACAGCTGCCTTCTGCACCGGCCTGTTTCTCCATCGAGTTTACGTATGGAACCCGTCCCCAGGCTCTCACCCACAGGGCAGAGTAAACTGCTTCCCCCCACAGACCATGACACCAGTGGGGAGTCGTGCTCGGCCTTCTTCCGGGGCCTGAGTCTCCCGCGGAAAATGTTTGGAGACTCCCTTGCCGTTCTCTCACGCATGCACGCAGCAACATGCTTCCAGCCTCGGGAAGGCCTCTTTTCGCGGAAGCAGGAATTCTCCACACACTCGTTCCTTCGACTCAGGGGCTTGGCTTTAGGCCTGCAGGCACACCCGGGGCAAGGGGACCGGCCTCCTCCACAAGAGGTGAGTTGAGAGCGGCCTTCCGCACCGGCCTGTTTCTCGCTCCATTTCACGGATGGGGCCCTTTCCCCCGTCTCTCCCACACGAGCACTGTGAAATTCCTCTGGCTTCAGGAACGGCAATGTTAACTAAAGCGCAGGAACCCTCTAGCATTGATTCTTGGGGTTAGTAGCCCGGTAACCAGGCATCCAGGCACCCAGGGCAGGGCAGGGCGGATCTCCGAAAACGACAGCGGAGTCGACAGCAGCCTTCCTTACAGGCCTGCTTCTCACTCCGGGTTCCGTTTGGGTTCCATTTCTCATGCGTTCCCAGAAACACACACGAGATGAAGTTCACGCTCAGGAAGGGCGATCTGTGCCGAGGCACGTGTTCTCTCCAGTGTTGTTCCTTTGCGTCGGGTGGACGGCCCTTAGGACTCCACGCACACGCGGGAGAGCCGACCTAGGTTCCCGAAACAAGAGTTGAGTCGAGGGGTGCCTTCTGCCCATGCTTCTCTCTCCCTCGGAATTCTGCTGGGGCTCACTCCCCGCGTTTGCCCTGAAGCAGAGTTGAAAAGGCTGCCACCCTGTGGAGAGGCATTGAATGAGCTGAAGCCGGGCTTCTTTCCCGGCTTCTTTCTGCCAAATCAGCGTGGAGCCCTTAGCATTCCTAGGCACGCATGGGGCAGTAAGGGTGCGCTTCAGGTAACAAGAGCTGAGTCGAGAGGTGCCTTCTGGCCCGGACTTCTTCTCCCTCGGTTTCACGTGAGGAACCCGTTCCCCAGGCTCTCCCTCCACGGTAGCCTGGAAACTGCTTCCTCCCTCAGAGAGGTGGATGGCAGCTAAAGCACGGTTTCTCTACCGTGTTGTCTCTTCGAGTTCGAACGCTAGCGATTAGGCTTCCATGCGAAAGTGAGGCCGCAGAGCTAGCCTCCTGAAACAGGTGGGGAGTCGTGTGCTGCCTTCGGCCAGGGCCTGAGTCCCACTCGGAAAATGCCTCCGGACTCCCTTGCGGTGCTCTCACGCATTCCCACAGCAAAATGCTTGCACCCTCAGGAACGGCTCTTTTGGCTGAAGCACGGGTTCTCAGCAGAGCTGTTCCTTCGAGTTAGGGGGTTGCCTTCAGGCCTGCACGCACACACGGGGCAACGGTACTAGGCGCGTAAGCAAGAGGTGAGCTGAGAGCTGCCTTCCGCGCCGGCCTTGTTGCTCCCTCGATTTGACGTATGGAACCCGTTCCCCAGGCTCTCAGCTACAGTACACGGTAAACTGCTTCCTCCCACAGACCATGACACAAGTGGGGAGTCGTGCTCTGCTTTCTTCCGGGGCCTGAGTCTCCCACGGAAAATGTTTTGGGACTCCCTTGCCGTTCTCTCACGCAGGCACACAGCAACATGCTTCCAGCCTCGGGAAGGCCTCTTTTCGCTGAAGCAGGAATTCTCTGCAGACTTGTTCCTTCCACTTAGGTGCTTGGCTTTAGGCCTGCTGCAGGCACACACGGGGCAACGGTACCAGCCCCGTAACCCAGGAGGGAGCTGACAGCTGCCTTCTGCACCGGCCTGTTTCTCCATCGAGTTTACGTATGGAACCCGTCCCCAGGCTCTCACCCACAGTGCAGAGTAAACTGCTTCCCCCCACAGACCATGACACCAGTGGGGAGTCGTGCTCGGCCTTCTTCCGGGGCCTGAGTCTCCCGCGGAAAATGGTTGGGGACTCCCTGGCCGTTCTCTCACGCATGCACACAGCAACATGCTTCCAGCCTCGGGAAGGCCTCTTTTCGCGGAAGCAGGAATTCTCCACACACTCGTTCCTTCGACTCAGGGGCTTGGCTTTAGGCCTGCAGGCACACGTACGGGGCAACGGTAACCAGCCTCGTAAACAAGGAGTGAGTTGACAGCTGCCTTCCGCGCCGGCCTGGTTCTGCCTCGATTTTACCTATGGAACCCGCCCCCCAGGCCCTCACCCACACTGCAGCATAAACTGCTTCCTCCCACAGAGAGGTCGGCGGTAGCCAAAGCACGGCTTCTGTACACTGTTGTTTCTTCGAGGTAGAACGCAAGCGATTGGACTTCCGTGCAGAAGTGGGGCCGCAGGGCTAGCTTCCTGAAACAAGTGGGGAGTCGTGTGCTGCCTTCTGCAGCGGCCTGAGGCTCCCACGGAAAATGGTTTGGGACTCCGTTGCAGTGCGCTCACGCATGCGCACAGCAACACGCTTCCAGCCTCAGGAAGGCCTCTTTCCGCTGAAGCAGGAATTCTCTGCAGACTTGTTCCTTCCACTTAGGTGCTTGGCTTTAGGCCTGCTGCAGGCACACACGGGGCAACGGTACCAGCCCCGTAACCCAGGAGGGAGCTGACAGCTGCCTTCTGCACCGGCCTGTTTCTCCATCGAGTTTACGTATGGAACCCGTCCCCAGGCTCTCACCCACAGGGCAGAGTAAACTGCTTCCCCCCACAGACCATGACACCAGTGGGGAGTCGTGCTCGGCCTTCTTCCGGGGCCTGAGTCTCCCGCGGAAAATGGTTGGGGACTCCCTTGCCGTTCTCTCACGCATGCACGCAGCAAAATGCTTCCAGCCTCGGGAAGGCCTCTTTTCGCTGAAGCAGGAATTCTCTACACACTTGTCCCTCCGACTTAGGGGCTTGGCTTTAGGCCTGCAGGCACACCCGGGGCAAGGGGACCGGCCTCCTCCACAAGAGGTGAGTTGAGAGCGGCCTTCCGCACCGGCCTGTTTCTCGCTCCATTTCACGGATGGGGCCCTTTCCCCCGTCTCTCCCACACGAGCACTGTGAAATTCCTCTGGCTTCAGGAACGGCAATGTTAACTAAAGCGCAGGAACCCTCTAGCATTGATTCTTGGGGTTAGTAGCCCGGTAACCAGGCATCCAGGCACCCAGGGCAGGGCAGGGCGGATCTCCGAAAACGACAGCGGAGTCGACAGCAGCCTTCCTTACAGGCCTGCTTCTCACTCCGGGTTCCGTTTGGGTTCCATTTCTCATGCGTTCCCAGAAACACACACGAGATGAAGTTCACGCTCAGGAAGGGCGATCTGTGCCGAGGCACGGGTTCTCTCCAGTGTTGTTCCTTTGCGTCGGGTGGACGGCCCTTAGGACTCCACGCACACGCGGGAGAGCCGACCTAGGTTCCCGAAACAAGAGTTGAGTCGAGGGGTGCCTTCTGCCCATGCTTCTCTCTCCCTCGGAATTCTGCTGGGGCTCACTCCCCGCGTTTGCCCTGAAGCAGAGTTGAAAAGGCTGCCACCCTGTGGAGAGGCATTGAATGAGCTGAAGCCGGGCTTCTTTCCCGGCTTCTTTCTGCCAAATCAGCGTGGAGCCCTTAGCATTCCTAGGCACGCATGGGGCAGTAAGGGTGCGCTTCAGGTAACAAGAGCTGAGTCGAGAGGTGCCTTCTGGCCCGGACTTCTTCTCCCTCGGTTTCACGTGAGGAACCCGTTCCCCAGGCTCTCCCCCCACGGTAGCCTGGAAACTGCTTCCTCCCTCAGAGAGGTGGATGGCAGCTAAAGCACGGTTTCTCTACCGTGTTGTCTCTTCGAGTTCGAACGCTAGCGATTAGGCTTCCATGCGAAAGTGAGGCCGCAGAGCTAGCCTCCTGAAACAGGTGGGGAGTCGTGTGCTGCCTTCGGCCAGGGCCTGAGTCCCACTCGGAAAATGCCTCCGGACTCCCTTGCGGTGCTCTCACGCATTCCCACAGCAAAATGCTTGCACCCTCAGGAACGGCTCTTTTGGCTGAAGCACGGGTTCTCAGCAGAGCTGTTCCTTCGAGTTAGGGGGTTGCCTTCAGGCCTGCACGCACACACGGGGCAACGGTACTAGGCGCGTAAGCAAGAGGTGAGCTGAGAGCTGCCTTCCGCGCCGGCCTTGTTGCTCCCTCGATTTGACGTATGGAACCCGTTCCCCAGGCTCTCAGCTACAGTACACGGTAAACTGCTTCCTCCCACAGACCATGACACAAGTGGGGAGTCGTGCTCTGCTTTCTTCCGGGGCCTGAGTCTCCCACGGAAAATGTTTTGGGACTCCCTTGCCGTTCTCTCACGCAGGCACACAGCAACATGCTTCCAGCCTCGGGAAGGCCTCTTTTCGCTGAAGCAGGAATTCTCTGCAGACTTGTTCCTTCCACTTAGGTGCTTGGCTTTAGGCCTGCTGCAGGCACACACGGGGCAACGGTACCAGCCCCGTAACCCAGGAGGGAGCTGACAGCTGCCTTCTGCACCGGCCTGTTTCTCCATCGAGTTTACGTATGGAACCCGTCCCCAGGCTCTCACCCACAGTGCAGAGTGAACTGCTTCCCCCCACAGACCATGACACCAGTGGGGAGTCGTGCTCGGCCTTCTTCCGGGGCCTGAGTCTCCCGCGGAAAATGGTTGGGGACTCCCTGGCCGTTCTCTCACGCATGCACACAGCAACATGCTTCCAGCCTCGGGAAGGCCTCTTTTCGCGGAAGCAGGAATTCTCCACACACTCGTTCCTTCGACTCAGGGGCTTGGCTTTAGGCCTGCAGGCACACGTACGGGGCAACGGTAACCAGCCTCGTAAACAAGGAGTGAGTTGACAGCTGCCTTCCGCGCCGGCCTGGTTCTGCCTCGATTTTACCTATGGAACCCGCCCCCCAGGCCCTCACCCACACTGCAGCATAAACTGCTTCCTCCCACAGAGAGGTCGGCGGTAGCCAAAGCACGGCTTCTGTACACTGTTGTTTCTTCGAGGTAGAACGCAAGCGATTGGACTTCCGTGCAGAAGTGGGGCCGCAGGGCTAGCTTCCTGAAACAAGTGGGGAGTCGTGTGCTGCCTTCTGCAGCGGCCTGAGGCTCCCACGGAAAATGGTTTGGGACTCCGTTGCAGTGCGCTCACGCATGCGCACAGCAACACGCTTCCAGCCTCAGGAAGGCCTCTTTCCGCTGAAGCAGGAATTCTCTGCAGACTTGTTCCTTCCACTTAGGTGCTTGGCTTTAGGCCTGCTGCAGGCACACACGGGGCAACGGTACCAGCCCCGTAACCCAGGAGGGAGCTGACAGCTGCCTTCTGCACCGGCCTGTTTCTCCATCGAGTTTACGTATGGAACCCGTCCCCAGGCTCTCACCCACAGGGCAGAGTAAACTGCTTCCCCCCACAGACCATGACACCAGTGGGGAGTCGTGCTCGGCCTTCTTCCGGGGCCTGAGTCTCCCACGGAAAATGGTTGGGGACTCCCTTGCCGTTCTCTCACGCATGCACGCAGCAAAATGCTTCCAGCCTCGGGAAGGCCTCTTTTCGCTGAAGCAGGAATTCTCTACACACTTGTCCCTCCGACTTAGGGGCTTGGCTTTAGGCCTGCAGGCACACCCGGGGCAAGGGGACCGGCCTCCTCCACAAGAGGTGAGTTGAGAGCGGCCTTCCGCACCGGCCTGTTTCTCGCTCCATTTCACGGATGGGGCCCTTTCCGCCGTCTCTCCCACACGAGCACTGTGAAATTCCTCTGGCTTCAGGAACGGCAATGTTAACTAAAGCGCAGGAACCCTCTAGCATTGATTCTTGGGGTTAGTAGCCCGGTAACCAGGCATCCAGGCACCCAGGGCAGGGCAGGGCGGATCTCCGAAAACGACAGCGGAGTCGACAGCAGCCTTCCTTACAGGCCTGCTTCTCACTCCGGGTTCCGTTTGGGTTCCATTTCTCATGCGTTCCCAGAAACACACACGAGATGAAGTTCACGCTCAGGAAGGGCGATCTGTGCCGAGGCACGGGTTCTCTCCAGTGTTGTTCCTTTGCGTCGGGTGGACGGCCCTTAGGACTCCACGCACACGCGGGAGAGCCGACCTAGGTTCCCGAAACAAGAGTTGAGTCGAGGGGTGCCTTCTGCCCATGCTTCTCTCTCCCTCGGAATTCTGCTGGGGCTCACTCCCCGCGTTTGCCCTGAAGCAGAGTTGAAAAGGCTGCCACCCTGTGGAGAGGCATTGAATGAGCTGAAGCCGGGCTTCTTTCCCGGCTTCTTTCTGCCAAATCAGCGTGGAGCCCTTAGCATTCCTAGGCACGCATGGGGCAGTAAGGGTGCGCTTCAGGTAACAAGAGCTGAGTCGAGAGGTGCCTTCTGGCCCGGACTTCTTCTCCCTCGGTTTCACGTGAGGAACCCGTTCCCCAGGCTCTCCCCCCACGGTAGCCTGGAAACTGCTTCCTCCCTCAGAGAGGTGGATGGCAGCTAAAGCACGGTTTCTCTACCGTGTTGTCTCTTCGAGTTCGAACGCTAGCGATTAGGCTTCCATGCGAAAGTGAGGCCGCAGAGCTAGCCTCCTGAAACAGGTGGGGAGTCGTGTGCTGCCTTCGGCCAGGGCCTGAGTCCCACTCGGAAAATGCCTCCGGACTCCCTTGCGGTGCTCTCACGCATTCCCACAGCAAAATGCTTGCACCCTCAGGAACGGCTCTTTTGGCTGAAGCACGGGTTCTCAGCAGAGCTGTTCCTTCGAGTTAGGGGGTTGCCTTCAGGCCTGCACGCACACACGGGGCAACGGTACTAGGCGCGTAAGCAAGAGGTGAGCTGAGAGCTGCCTTCCGCGCCGGCCTTGTTGCTCCCTCGATTTGACGTATGGAACCCGTTCCCCAGGCTCTCAGCTACAGTACACGGTAAACTGCTTCCTCCCACAGACCATGACACAAGTGGGGAGTCGTGCTCTGCTTTCTTCCGGGGCCTGAGTCTCCCACGGAAAATGTTTTGGGACTCCCTTGCCGTTCTCTCACGCATGCACACAGCAACATGCTTCCAGCCTCGGGAAGGCCTCTTTTCGCTGAAGCAGGAATTCTCTGCAGACTTGTTCCTTCCACTTAGGTGCTTGGCTTTAGGCCTGCTGCAGGCACACACGGGGCAACGGTACCAGCCCCGTAACCCAGGAGGGAGCTGACAGCTGCCTTCTGCACCGGCCTGTTTCTCCATCGAGTTTACGTATGGAACCCGTCCCCAGGCTCTCACCCACAGTGCAGAGTAAACTGCTTCCCCCCACAGACCATGACACCAGTGGGGAGTCGTGCTCGGCCTTCTTCCGGGGCCTGAGTCTCCCGCGGAAAATGGTTGGGGACTCCCTGGCCGTTCTCTCACGCATGCACACAGCAACATGCTTCCAGCCTCGGGAAGGCCTCTTTTCGCGGAAGCAGGAATTCTCCACACACTCGTTCCTTCGACTCAGGGGCTTGGCTTTAGGCCTGCAGGCACACGTACGGGGCAACGGTAACCAGCCTCGTAAACAAGGAGTGAGTTGACAGCTGCCTTCCGCGCCGGCCTGGTTCTGCCTCGATTTTACCTATGGAACCCGCCCCCCAGGCCCTCACCCACACTGCAGCATAAACTGCTTCCTCCCACAGAGAGGTCGGCGGTAGCCAAAGCACGGCTTCTGTACACTGTTGTTTCTTCGAGGTAGAACGCAAGCGATTGGACTTCCGTGCAGAAGTGGGGCCGCAGGGCTAGCTTCCTGAAACAAGTGGGGAGTCGTGTGCTGCCTTCTGCAGCGGCCTGAGGCTCCCACGGAAAATGGTTTGGGACTCCGTTGCAGTGCGCTCACGCATGCGCACAGCAACACGCTTCCAGCCTCAGGAAGGCCTCTTTCCGCTGAAGCAGGAATTCTCTGCAGACTTGTTCCTTCCACTTAGGTGCTTGGCTTTAGGCCTGCTGCAGGCACACACGGGGCAACGGTACCAGCCCCGTAACCCAGGAGGGAGCTGACAGCTGCCTTCTGCACCGGCCTGTTTCTCCATCGAGTTTACGTATGGAACCCGTCCCCAGGCTCTCACCCACAGGGCAGAGTAAACTGCTTCCCCCCACAGACCATGACACCAGTGGGGAGTCGTGCTCGGCCTTCTTCCGGGGCCTGAGTCTCCAACGGAAAATGGTTGGGGACTCCCTTGCCGTTCTCTCACGCATGCACGCAGCAAAATGCTTCCAGCCTCGGGAAGGCCTCTTTTCGCGGAAGCAGGAATTCTCTACACACTTGTCCCTCCGACTTAGGGGCTTGGCTTTAGGCCTGCAGGCACACCCGGGGCAAGGGGACCGGCCTCCTCCACAAGAGGTGAGTTGAGAGCGGCCTTCCGCACCGGCCTGTTTCTCGCTCCATTTCACGGATGGGGCCCTTTCCCCCGTCTCTCCCACACGAGCACTGTGAAATTCCTCTGGCTTCAGGAACGGCAATGTTAACTAAAGCGCAGGAACCCTCTAGCATTGATTCTTGGGGTTAGTAGCCCGGTAACCAGGCATCCAGGCACCCAGGGCAGGGCAGGGCGGATCTCCGAAAACGACAGCGGAGTCGACAGCAGCCTTCCTTACAGGCCTGCTTCTCACTCCGGGTTCCGTTTGGGTTCCATTTCTCATGCGTTCCCAGAAACACACACGAGATGAAGTTCACGCTCAGGAAGGGCGATCTGTGCCGAGGCACGGGTTCTCTCCAGTGTTGTTCCTTTGCGTCGGGTGGACGGCCCTTAGGACTCCACGCACACGCGGGAGAGCCGACCTAGGTTCCCGAAACAAGAGTTGAGTCGAGGGGTGCCTTCTGCCCATGCTTCTCTCTCCCTCGGAATTCTGCTGGGGCTCACTCCCCGCGTTTGCCCTGAAGCAGAGTTGAAAAGGCTGCCACCCTGTGGAGAGGCATTGAATGAGCTGAAGCCGGGCTTCTTTCCCGGCTTCTTTCTGCCAAATCAGCGTGGAGCCCTTAGCATTCCTAGGCACGCATGGGGCAGTAAGGGTGCGCTTCAGGTAACAAGAGCTGAGTCGAGAGGTGCCTTCTGGCCCGGACTTCTTCTCCCTCGGTTTCACGTGAGGAACCCGTTCCCCAGGCTCTCCCCCCACGGTAGCCTGGAAACTGCTTCCTCCCTCAGAGAGGTGGATGGCAGCTAAAGCACGGTTTCTCTACCGTGTTGTCTCTTCGAGTTCGAACGCTAGCGATTAGGCTTCCATGCGAAAGTGAGGCCGCAGAGCTAGCCTCCTGAAACAGGTGGGGAGTCGTGTGCTGCCTTCGGCCAGGGCCTGAGTCCCACTCGGAAAATGCCTCCGGACTCCCTTGCGGTGCTCTCACGCATTCCCACAGCAAAATGCTTGCACCCTCAGGAACGGCTCTTTTGGCTGAAGCACGGGTTCTCAGCAGAGCTGTTCCTTCGAGTTAGGGGGTTGCCTTCAGGCCTGCACGCACACACGGGGCAACGGTACTAGGCGCGTAAGCAAGAGGTGAGCTGAGAGCTGCCTTCCGCGCCGGCCTTGTTGCTCCCTCGATTTGACGTATGGAACCCGTTCCCCAGGCTCTCAGCTACAGTACACGGTAAACTGCTTCCTCCCACAGACCATGACACAAGTGGGGAGTCGTGCTCTGCTTTCTTCCGGGGCCTGAGTCTCCCACGGAAAATGTTTTGGGACTCCCTTGCCGTTCTCTCACGCAGGCACACAGCAACATGCTTCCAGCCTCGGGAAGGCCTCTTTTCGCTGAAGCAGGAATTCTCTGCAGACTTGTTCCTTCCACTTAGGTGCTTGGCTTTAGGCCTGCTGCAGGCACACACGGGGCAACGGTACCAGCCCCATAACCCAGGAGGGAGCTGACAGCTGCCTTCTGCACCGGCCTGTTTCTCCATCGAGTTTACGTATGGAACCCGTCCCCAGGCTCTCACCCACAGTGCAGAGTAAACTGCTTCCCCCCACAGACCATGACACCAGTGGGGAGTCGTGCTCGGCCTTCTTCCGGGGCCTGAGTCTCCCGCGGAAAATGGTTGGGGACTCCCTGGCCGTTCTCTCACGCATGCACACAGCAACATGCTTCCAGCCTCGGGAAGGCCTCTTTTCGCGGAAGCAGGAATTCTCCACACACTCGTTCCTTCGACTCAGGGGCTTGGCTTTAGGCCTGCAGGCACACGTACGGGGCAACGGTAACCAGCCTCGTAAACAAGGAGTGAGTTGACAGCTGCCTTCCGCGCCGGCCTGGTTCTGCCTCGATTTTACCTATGGAACCCGCCCCCCAGGCCCTCACCCACACTGCAGCATAAACTGCTTCCTCCCACAGAGAGGTCGGCGGTAGCCAAAGCACGGCTTCTGTACACTGTTGTTTCTTCGAGGTAGAACGCAAGCGATTGGACTTCCGTGCAGAAGTGGGGCCGCAGGGCTAGCTTCCTGAAACAAGTGGGGAGTCGTGTGCTGCCTTCTGCAGCGGCCTGAGGCTCCCACGGAAAATGGTTTGGGACTCCGTTGCAGTGCGCTCACGCATGCGCACAGCAACACGCTTCCAGCCTCAGGAAGGCCTCTTTCCGCTGAAGCAGGAATTCTCTGCAGACTTGTTCCTTCCACTTAGGTGCTTGGCTTTAGGCCTGCTGCAGGCACACACGGGGCAACGGTACCAGCCCCGTAACCCAGGAGGGAGCTGACAGCTGCCTTCTGCACCGGCCTGTTTCTCCATCGAGTTTACGTATGGAACCCGTCCCCAGGCTCTCACCCACAGGGCAGAGTAAACTGCTTCCCCCCACAGACCATGACACCAGTGGGGAGTCGTGCTCGGCCTTCTTCCGGGGCCTGAGTCTCCCGCGGAAAATGGTTGGGGACTCCCTTGCCGTTCTCTCACGCATGCACGCAGCAACATGCTTCCAGCCTCGGGAAGGCCTCTTTTCGCGGAAGCAGGAATTCTCCACACACTCGTTCCTCCGACTCAGGGGCTTGGCTTTAGGCCTGCAGGCACACCCGGGGCAAGGGGACCGGCCTCCTCCACAAGAGGTGAGTTGAGAGCGGCCTTCCGCACCGGCCTGTTTCTCGCTCCATTTCACGGATGGGGCCCTTTCCCCCGTCTCTCCCACACGAGCACTGTGAAATTCCTCTGGCTTCAGGAACGGCAATGTTAACTAAAGCGCAGGAACCCTCTAGCATTGATTCTTGGGGTTAGTAGCCCGGTAACCAGGCATCCAGGCACCCAGGGCAGGGCAGGGCGGATCTCCGAAAACGACAGCGGAGTCGACAGCAGCCTTCCTTACAGGCCTGCTTCTCACTCCGGGTTCCGTTTGGGTTCCATTTCTCATGCGTTCCCAGAAACACACACGAGATGAAGTTCACGCTCAGGAAGGGCGATCTGTGCCGAGGCACGGGTTCTCTCCAGTGTTGTTCCTTTGCGTCGGGTGGACGGCCCTTAGGACTCCACGCACACGCGGGAGAGCCGACCTAGGTTCCCGAAACAAGAGTTGAGTCGAGGGGTGCCTTCTGCCCATGCTTCTCTCTCCCTCGGAATTCTGCTGGGGCTCACTCCCCGCGTTTGCCCTGAAGCAGAGTTGAAAAGGCTGCCACCCTGTGGAGAGGCATTGAATGAGCTGAAGCCGGGCTTCTTTCCCGGCTTCTTTCTGCCAAATCAGCGTGGAGCCCTTAGCATTCCTAGGCACGCATGGGGCAGTAAGGGTGCGCTTCAGGTAACAAGAGCTGAGTCGAGAGGTGCCTTCTGGCCCGGACTTCTTCTCCCTCGGTTTCACGTGAGGAACCCGTTCCCCAGGCTCTCCCCCCACGGTAGCCTGGAAACTGCTTCCTCCCTCAGAGAGGTGGATGGCAGCTAAAGCACGGTTTCTCTACCGTGTTGTCTCTTCGAGTTCGAACGCTAGCGATTAGGCTTCCATGCGAAAGTGAGGCCGCAGAGCTAGCCTCCTGAAACAGGTGGGGAGTCGTGTGCTGCCTTCGGCCAGGGCCTGAGTCCCACTCGGAAAATGCCTCCGGACTCCCTTGCGGTGCTCTCACGCATTCCCACAGCAAAATGCTTGCACCCTCAGGAACGGCTCTTTTGGCTGAAGCACGGGTTCTCAGCAGAGCTGTTCCTTCGAGTTAGGGGGTTGCCTTCAGGCCTGCACGCACACACGGGGCAACGGTACTAGGCGCGTAAGCAAGAGGTGAGCTGAGAGCTGCCTTCCGCGCCGGCCTTGTTGCTCCCTCGATTTGACGTATGGAACCCGTTCCCCAGGCTCTCAGCTACAGTACACGGTAAACTGCTTCCTCCCACAGACCATGACACAAGTGGGGAGTCGTGCTCTGCTTTCTTCCGGGGCCTGAGTCTCCCACGGAAAATGTTTTGGGACTCCCTTGCCGTTCTCTCACGCAGGCACACAGCAACATGCTTCCAGCCTCGGGAAGGCCTCTTTTCGCTGAAGCAGGAATTCTCTGCAGACTTGTTCCTTCCACTTAGGTGCTTGGCTTTAGGCCTGCTGCAGGCACACACGGGGCAACGGTACCAGCCCCGTAACCCAGGAGGGAGCTGACAGCTGCCTTCTGCACCGGCCTGTTTCTCCATCGAGTTTACGTATGGAACCCGTCCCCAGGCTCTCACCCACAGTGCAGAGTAAACTGCTTCCCCCCACAGACCATGACACCAGTGGGGAGTCGTGCTCGGCCTTCTTCCGGGGCCTGAGTCTCCCGCGGAAAATGGTTGGGGACTCCCTGGCCGTTCTCTCACGCATGCACACAGCAACATGCTTCCAGCCTCGGGAAGGCCTCTTTTCGCGGAAGCAGGAATTCTCCACACACTCGTTCCTTCGACTCAGGGGCTTGGCTTTAGGCCTGCAGGCACACGTACGGGGCAACGGTAACCAGCCTCGTAAACAAGGAGTGAGTTGACAGCTGCCTTCCGCGCCGGCCTGGTTCTGCCTCGATTTTACCTATGGAACCCGCCCCCCAGGCCCTCACCCACACTGCAGCATAAACTGCTTCCTCCCACAGAGAGGTCGGCGGTAGCCAAAGCACGGCTTCTGTACACTGTTGTTTCTTCGAGGTAGAACGCAAGCGATTGGACTTCCGTGCAGAAGTGGGGCCGCAGGGCTAGCTTCCTGAAACAAGTGGGGAGTCGTGTGCTGCCTTCTGCAGCGGCCTGAGGCTCCCACGGAAAATGGTTTGGGACTCCGTTGCAGTGCGCTCACGCATGCGCACAGCAACACGCTTCCAGCCTCAGGAAGGCCTCTTTCCGCTGAAGCAGGAATTCTCTGCAGACTTGTTCCTTCCACTTAGGTGCTTGGCTTTAGGCCTGCTGCAGGCACACACGGGGCAACGGTACCAGCCCCGTAACCCAGGAGGGAGCTGACAGCTGCCTTCTGCACCGGCCTGTTTCTCCATCGAGTTTACGTATGGAACCCGTCCCCAGGCTCTCACCCACAGGGCAGAGTAAACTGCTTCCCCCCACAGACCATGACACCAGTGGGGAGTCGTGCTCGGCCTTCTTCCGGGGCCTGAGTCTCCCGCGGAAAATGGTTGGAGACTCCCTTGCCGTTCTCTCACGCATGCACGCAGCAACATGCTTCCAGCCTCGGGAAGGCCTCTTTTCGCGGAAGCAGGAATTCTCCACACACTCGTTCCTCCGACTCAGGGGCTTGGCTTTAGGCCTGCAGGCACACCCGGGGCAAGGGGACCGGCCTCCTCCACAAGAGGTGAGTTGAGAGCGGCCTTCCGCACCGGCCTGTTTCTCGCTCCATTTCACGGATGGGGCCCTTTCCCCCGTCTCTCCCACACGAGCACTGTGAAATTCCTCTGGCTTCAGGAACGGCAATGTTAACTAAAGCGCAGGAATCCTCTAGCATTGATTCTTGGGGTTAGTAGCCCGGTAACCAGGCATCCAGGCACCCAGGGCAGGGCAGGGCGGATCTCCGAAAACGACAGCGGAGTCGACAGCAGCCTTCCTTACAGGCCTGCTTCTCACTCCGGGTTCCGTTTGGGTTCCATTTCTCATGCGTTCCCAGAAACACACACGAGATGAAGTTCACGCTGAGGAAGGGCGATCTGTGCCGAGGCACGGGTTCTCTCCAGTGTTGTTCCTTTGCGTCGGGTGGACGGCCCTTAGGACTCCACGCACACGCGGGAGAGCCGACCTAGGTTCCCGAAACAAGAGTTGAGTCGAGGGGTGCCTTCTGCCCATGCTTCTCTCTCCCTCGGAATTCTGCTGGGGCTCACTCCCCGCGTTTGCCCTGAAGCAGAGTTGAAAAGGCTGCCACCCTGTGGAGAGGCATTGAATGAGCTGAAGCCGGGCTTCTTTCCCGGCTTCTTTCTGCCAAATCAGCGTGGAGCCCTTAGCATTCCTAGGCACGCATGGGGCAGTAAGGGTGCGCTTCAGGTAACAAGAGCTGAGTCGAGAGGTGCCTTCTGGCCCGGACTTCTTCTCCCTCGGTTTCACGTGAGGATCCCGTTCCCCAGGCTCTCCCCCCACGGTAGCCTGGAAACTGCTTCCTCCCTCAGAGAGGTGGATGGCAGCTAAAGCACGGTTTCTCTACCGTGTTGTCTCTTCGAGTTCGAACGCTAGCGATTAGGCTTCCATGCGAAAGTGAGGCCGCAGAGCTAGCCTCCTGAAACAGGTGGGGAGTCGTGTGCTGCCTTCGGCCAGGGCCTGAGTCCCACTCGGAAAATGCCTCCGGACTCCCTTGCGGTGCTCTCACGCATTCCCACAGCAAAATGCTTGCACCCTCAGGAACGGCTCTTTTGGCTGAAGCACGGGTTCTCAGCAGAGCTGTTCCTTCGAGTTAGGGGGTTGCCTTCAGGCCTGCACGCACACACGGGGCAACGGTACTAGGCGCGTAAGCAAGAGGTGAGCTGAGAGCTGCCTTCCGCGCCGGCCTTGTTGCTCCCTCGATTTGACGTATGGAACCCGTTCCCCAGGCTCTCAGCTACAGTACACGGTAAACTGCTTCCTCCCACAGACCATGACACAAGTGGGGAGTCGTGCTCTGCTTTCTTCCGGGGCCTGAGTCTCCCACGGAAAATGTTTTGGGACTCCCTTGCCGTTCTCTCACGCAGGCACACAGCAACATGCTTCCAGCCTCGGGAAGGCCTCTTTTCGCTGAAGCAGGAATTCTCTGCAGACTTGTTCCTTCCACTTAGGTGCTTGGCTTTAGGCCTGCTGCAGGCACACACGGGGCAACGGTACCAGCCCCGTAACCCAGGAGGGAGCTGACAGCTGCCTTCTGCACCGGCCTGTTTCTCCATCGAGTTTACGTATGGAACCCGTCCCCAGGCTCTCACCCACAGTGCAGAGTAAACTGCTTCCCCCCACAGACCATGACACCAGTGGGGAGTCGTGCTCGGCCTTCTTCCGGGGCCTGAGTCTCCCGCGGAAAATGGTTGGGGACTCCCTGGCCGTTCTCTCACGCATGCACACAGCAACATGCTTCCAGCCTCGGGAAGGCCTCTTTTCGCGGAAGCAGGAATTCTCCACACACTCGTTCCTTCGACTCAGGGGCTTGGCTTTAGGCCTGCAGGCACACGTACGGGGCAACGGTAACCAGCCTCGTAAACAAGGAGTGAGTTGACAGCTGCCTTCCGCGCCGGCCTGGTTCTGCCTCGATTTTACCTATGGAACCCGCCCCCCAGGCCCTCACCCACACTGCAGCATAAACTGCTTCCTCCCACAGAGAGGTCGGCGGTAGCCAAAGCACGGCTTCTGTACACTGTTGTTTCTTCGAGGTAGAACGCAAGCGATTGGACTTCCGTGCAGAAGTGGGGCCGCAGGGCTAGCTTCCTGAAACAAGTGGGGAGTCGTGTGCTGCCTTCTGCAGCGGCCTGAGGCTCCCACGGAAAATGGTTTGGGACTCCGTTGCAGTGCGCTCACGCATGCGCACAGCAACACGCTTCCAGCCTCAGGAAGGCCTCTTTCCGCTGAAGCAGGAATTCTCTGCAGACTTGTTCCTTCCACTTAGGTGCTTGGCTTTAGGCCTGCTGCAGGCACACACGGGGCAACGGTACCAGCCCCGTAACCCAGGAGGGAGCTGACAGCTGCCTTCTGCACCGGCCTGTTTCTCCATCGAGTTTACGTATGGAACCCGTCCCCAGGCTCTCACCCACAGGGCAGAGTAAACTGCTTCCCCCCACAGACCATGACACCAGTGGGGAGTCGTGCTCGGCCTTCTTCCGGGGCCTGAGTCTCCCGCGGAAAATGTTTGGAGACTCCCTTGCCGTTCTCTCACGCATGCACGCAGCAACATGCTTCCAGCCTCGGGAAGGCCTCTTTTCGCGGAAGCAGGAATTCTCCACACACTCGTTCCTTCGACTCAGGGGCTTGGCTTTAGGCCTGCAGGCACACCCGGGGCAAGGGGACCGGCCTCCTCCACAAGAGGTGAGTTGAGAGCGGCCTTCCGCACCGGCCTGTTTCTCGCTCCATTTCACGGATGGGGCCCTTTCCCCCGTCTCTCCCACACGAGCACTGTGAAATTCCTCTGGCTTCAGGAACGGCAATGTTAACTAAAGCGCAGGAACCCTCTAGCATTGATTCTTGGGGTTAGTAGCCCGGTAACCAGGCATCCAGGCACCCAGGGCAGGGCAGGGCGGATCTCCGAAAACGACAGCGGAGTCGACAGCAGCCTTCCTTACAGGCCTGCTTCTCACTCCGGGTTCCGTTTGGGTTCCATTTCTCATGCGTTCCCAGAAACACACACGAGATGAAGTTCACGCTCAGGAAGGGCGATCTGTGCCGAGGCACGGGTTCTCTCCAGTGTTGTTCCTTTGCGTCGGGTGGACGGCCCTTAGGACTCCACGCACACGCGGGAGAGCCGACCTAGGTTCCCGAAACAAGAGTTGAGTCGAGGGGTGCCTTCTGCCCATGCTTCTCTCTCCCTCGGAATTCTGCTGGGGCTCACTCCCCGCGTTTGCCCTGAAGCAGAGTTGAAAAGGCTGCCACCCTGTGGAGAGGCATTGAATGAGCTGAAGCCGGGCTTCTTTCCCGGCTTCTTTCTGCCAAATCAGCGTGGAGCCCTTAGCATTCCTAGGCACGCATGGGGCAGTAAGGGTGCGCTTCAGGTAACAAGAGCTGAGTCGAGAGGTGCCTTCTGGCCCGGACTTCTTCTCCCTCGGTTTCACGTGAGGAACCCGTTCCCCAGGCTCTCCCTCCACGGTAGCCTGGAAACTGCTTCCTCCCTCAGAGAGGTGGATGGCAGCTAAAGCACGGTTTCTCTACCGTGTTGTCTCTTCGAGTTCGAACGCTAGCGATTAGGCTTCCATGCGAAAGTGAGGCCGCAGAGCTAGCCTCCTGAAACAGGTGGGGAGTCGTGTGCTGCCTTCGGCCAGGGCCTGAGTCCCACTCGGAAAATGCCTCCGGACTCCCTTGCGGTGCTCTCACGCATTCCCACAGCAAAATGCTTGCACCCTCAGGAACGGCTCTTTTGGCTGAAGCACGGGTTCTCAGCAGAGCTGTTCCTTCGAGTTAGGGGGTTGCCTTCAGGCCTGCACGCACACACGGGGCAACGGTACTAGGCGCGTAAGCAAGAGGTGAGCTGAGAGCTGCCTTCCGCGCCGGCCTTGTTGCTCCCTCGATTTGACGTATGGAACCCGTTCCCCAGGCTCTCAGCTACAGTACACGGTAAACTGCTTCCTCCCACAGACCATGACACAAGTGGGGAGTCGTGCTCTGCTTTCTTCCGGGGCCTGAGTCTCCCACGGAAAATGTTTTGGGACTCCCTTGCCGTTCTCTCACGCAGGCACACAGCAACATGCTTCCAGCCTCGGGAAGGCCTCTTTTCGCTGAAGCAGGAATTCTCTGCAGACTTGTTCCTTCCACTTAGGTGCTTGGCTTTAGGCCTGCTGCAGGCACACACGGGGCAACGGTACCAGCCCCGTAACCCAGGAGGGAGCTGACAGCTGCCTTCTGCACCGGCCTGTTTCTCCATCGAGTTTACGTATGGAACCCGTCCCCAGGCTCTCACCCACAGTGCAGAGTAAACTGCTTCCCCCCACAGACCATGACACCAGTGGGGAGTCGTGCTCGGCCTTCTTCCGGGGCCTGAGTCTCCCGCGGAAAATGGTTGGGGACTCCCTGGCCGTTCTCTCACGCATGCACACAGCAACATGCTTCCAGCCTCGGGAAGGCCTCTTTTCGCGGAAGCAGGAATTCTCCACACACTCGTTCCTTCGACTCAGGGGCTTGGCTTTAGGCCTGCAGGCACACGTACGGGGCAACGGTAACCAGCCTCGTAAACAAGGAGTGAGTTGACAGCTGCCTTCCGCGCCGGCCTGGTTCTGCCTCGATTTTACCTATGGAACCCGCCCCCCAGGCCCTCACCCACACTGCAGCATAAACTGCTTCCTCCCACAGAGAGGTCGGCGGTAGCCAAAGCACGGCTTCTGTACACTGTTGTTTCTTCGAGGTAGAACGCAAGCGATTGGACTTCCGTGCAGAAGTGGGGCCGCAGGGCTAGCTTCCTGAAACAAGTGGGGAGTCGTGTGCTGCCTTCTGCAGCGGCCTGAGGCTCCCACGGAAAATGGTTTGGGACTCCGTTGCAGTGCGCTCACGCATGCGCACAGCAACACGCTTCCAGCCTCAGGAAGGCCTCTTTCCGCTGAAGCAGGAATTCTCTGCAGACTTGTTCCTTCCACTTAGGTGCTTGGCTTTAGGCCTGCTGCAGGCACACACGGGGCAACGGTACCAGCCCCGTAACCCAGGAGGGAGCTGACAGCTGCCTTCTGCACCGGCCTGTTTCTCCATCGAGTTTACGTATGGAACCCGTCCCCAGGCTCTCACCCACAGGGCAGAGTAAACTGCTTCCCCCCACAGACCATGACACCAGTGGGGAGTCGTGCTCGGCCTTCTTCCGGGGCCTGAGTCTCCCGCGGAAAATGGTTGGGGACTCCCTTGCCGTTCTCTCACGCATGCACGCAGCAAAATGCTTCCAGCCTCGGGAAGGCCTCTTTTCGCTGAAGCAGGAATTCTCTACACACTTGTCCCTCCGACTTAGGGGCTTGGCTTTAGGCCTGCAGGCACACCCGGGGCAAGGGGACCGGCCTCCTCCACAAGAGGTGAGTTGAGAGCGGCCTTCCGCACCGGCCTGTTTCTCGCTCCATTTCACGGATGGGGCCCTTTCCCCCGTCTCTCCCACACGAGCACTGTGAAATTCCTCTGGCTTCAGGAACGGCAATGTTAACTAAAGCGCAGGAACCCTCTAGCATTGATTCTTGGGGTTAGTAGCCCGGTAACCAGGCATCCAGGCACCCAGGGCAGGGCAGGGCGGATCTCCGAAAACGACAGCGGAGTCGACAGCAGCCTTCCTTACAGGCCTGCTTCTCACTCCGGGTTCCGTTTGGGTTCCATTTCTCATGCGTTCCCAGAAACACACACGAGATGAAGTTCACGCTCAGGAAGGGCGATCTGTGCCGAGGCACGGGTTCTCTCCAGTGTTGTTCCTTTGCGTCGGGTGGACGGCCCTTAGGACTCCACGCACACGCGGGAGAGCCGACCTAGGTTCCCGAAACAAGAGTTGAGTCGAGGGGTGCCTTCTGCCCATGCTTCTCTCTCCCTCGGAATTCTGCTGGGGCTCACTCCCCGCGTTTGCCCTGAAGCAGAGTTGAAAAGGCTGCCACCCTGTGGAGAGGCATTGAATGAGCTGAAGCCGGGCTTCTTTCCCGGCTTCTTTCTGCCAAATCAGCGTGGAGCCCTTAGCATTCCTAGGCACGCATGGGGCAGTAAGGGTGCGCTTCAGGTAACAAGAGCTGAGTCGAGAGGTGCCTTCTGGCCCGGACTTCTTCTCCCTCGGTTTCACGTGAGGAACCCGTTCCCCAGGCTCTCCCCCCACGGTAGCCTGGAAACTGCTTCCTCCCTCAGAGAGGTGGATGGCAGCTAAAGCACGGTTTCTCTACCGTGTTGTCTCTTCGAGTTCGAACGCTAGCGATTAGGCTTCCATGCGAAAGTGAGGCCGCAGAGCTAGCCTCCTGAAACAGGTGGGGAGTCGTGTGCTGCCTTCGGCCAGGGCCTGAGTCCCACTCGGAAAATGCCTCCGGACTCCCTTGCGGTGCTCTCACGCATTCCCACAGCAAAATGCTTGCACCCTCAGGAACGGCTCTTTTGGCTGAAGCACGGGTTCTCAGCAGAGCTGTTCCTTCGAGTTAGGGGGTTGCCTTCAGGCCTGCACGCACACACGGGGCAACGGTACTAGGCGCGTAAGCAAGAGGTGAGCTGAGAGCTGCCTTCCGCGCCGGCCTTGTTGCTCCCTCGATTTGACGTATGGAACCCGTTCCCCAGGCTCTCAGCTACAGTACACGGTAAACTGCTTCCTCCCACAGACCATGACACAAGTGGGGAGTCGTGCTCTGCTTTCTTCCGGGGCCTGAGTCTCCCACGGAAAATGTTTTGGGACTCCCTTGCCGTTCTCTCACGCAGGCACACAGCAACATGCTTCCAGCCTCGGGAAGGCCTCTTTTCGCTGAAGCAGGAATTCTCTGCAGACTTGTTCCTTCCACTTAGGTGCTTGGCTTTAGGCCTGCTGCAGGCACACACGGGGCAACGGTACCAGCCCCGTAACCCAGGAGGGAGCTGACAGCTGCCTTCTGCACCGGCCTGTTTCTCCATCGAGTTTACGTATGGAACCCGTCCCCAGGCTCTCACCCACAGTGCAGAGTGAACTGCTTCCCCCCACAGACCATGACACCAGTGGGGAGTCGTGCTCGGCCTTCTTCCGGGGCCTGAGTCTCCCGCGGAAAATGGTTGGGGACTCCCTGGCCGTTCTCTCACGCATGCACACAGCAACATGCTTCCAGCCTCGGGAAGGCCTCTTTTCGCGGAAGCAGGAATTCTCCACACACTCGTTCCTTCGACTCAGGGGCTTGGCTTTAGGCCTGCAGGCACACGTACGGGGCAACGGTAACCAGCCTCGTAAACAAGGAGTGAGTTGACAGCTGCCTTCCGCGCCGGCCTGGTTCTGCCTCGATTTTACCTATGGAACCCGCCCCCCAGGCCCTCACCCACACTGCAGCATAAACTGCTTCCTCCCACAGAGAGGTCGGCGGTAGCCAAAGCACGGCTTCTGTACACTGTTGTTTCTTCGAGGTAGAACGCAAGCGATTGGACTTCCGTGCAGAAGTGGGGCCGCAGGGCTAGCTTCCTGAAACAAGTGGGGAGTCGTGTGCTGCCTTCTGCAGCGGCCTGAGGCTCCCACGGAAAATGGTTTGGGACTCCGTTGCAGTGCGCTCACGCATGCGCACAGCAACACGCTTCCAGCCTCAGGAAGGCCTCTTTCCGCTGAAGCAGGAATTCTCTGCAGACTTGTTCCTTCCACTTAGGTGCTTGGCTTTAGGCCTGCTGCAGGCACACACGGGGCAACGGTACCAGCCCCGTAACCCAGGAGGGAGCTGACAGCTGC
The DNA here is from genome assembly GCF_029215605.1 of Mirounga angustirostris. Classification (NCBI taxonomy): domain Eukaryota; kingdom Metazoa; phylum Chordata; class Mammalia; order Carnivora; family Phocidae; genus Mirounga; species Mirounga angustirostris. Next base: position 1,421 of record NW_026991803.1, on the reverse strand, counting down.
CTTCTGCACCGGCCTGTTTCTCCATCGAGTTTACGTATGGAACCCGTCCCCAGGCTCTCACCCACAGGGCAGAGTAAACTGCTTCCCCCCACAGACCATGACACCAGTGGGGAGTCGTGCTCGGCCTTCTTCCGGGGCCTGAGTCTCCCACGGAAAATGGTTGGGGACTCCCTTGCCGTTCTCTCACGCATGCACGCAGCAAAATGCTTCCAGCCTCGGGAAGGCCTCTTTTCGCTGAAGCAGGAATTCTCTACACACTTGTCCCTCCGACTTAGGGGCTTGGCTTTAGGCCTGCAGGCACACCCGGGGCAAGGGGACCGGCCTCCTCCACAAGAGGTGAGTTGAGAGCGGCCTTCCGCACCGGCCTGTTTCTCGCTCCATTTCACGGATGGGGCCCTTTCCGCCGTCTCTCCCACACGAGCACTGTGAAATTCCTCTGGCTTCAGGAACGGCAATGTTAACTAAAGCGCAGGAACCCTCTAGCATTGATTCTTGGGGTTAGTAGCCCGGTAACCAGGCATCCAGGCACCCAGGGCAGGGCAGGGCGGATCTCCGAAAACGACAGCGGAGTCGACAGCAGCCTTCCTTACAGGCCTGCTTCTCACTCCGGGTTCCGTTTGGGTTCCATTTCTCATGCGTTCCCAGAAACACACACGAGATGAAGTTCACGCTCAGGAAGGGCGATCTGTGCCGAGGCACGGGTTCTCTCCAGTGTTGTTCCTTTGCGTCGGGTGGACGGCCCTTAGGACTCCACGCACACGCGGGAGAGCCGACCTAGGTTCCCGAAACAAGAGTTGAGTCGAGGGGTGCCTTCTGCCCATGCTTCTCTCTCCCTCGGAATTCTGCTGGGGCTCACTCCCCGCGTTTGCCCTGAAGCAGAGTTGAAAAGGCTGCCACCCTGTGGAGAGGCATTGAATGAGCTGAAGCCGGGCTTCTTTCCCGGCTTCTTTCTGCCAAATCAGCGTGGAGCCCTTAGCATTCCTAGGCACGCATGGGGCAGTAAGGGTGCGCTTCAGGTAACAAGAGCTGAGTCGAGAGGTGCCTTCTGGCCCGGACTTCTTCTCCCTCGGTTTCACGTGAGGAACCCGTTCCCCAGGCTCTCCCCCCACGGTAGCCTGGAAACTGCTTCCTCCCTCAGAGAGGTGGATGGCAGCTAAAGCACGGTTTCTCTACCGTGTTGTCTCTTCGAGTTCGAACGCTAGCGATTAGGCTTCCATGCGAAAGTGAGGCCGCAGAGCTAGCCTCCTGAAACAGGTGGGGAGTCGTGTGCTGCCTTCGGCCAGGGCCTGAGTCCCACTCGGAAAATGCCTCCGGACTCCCTTGCGGTGCTCTCACGCATTCCCACAGCAAAATGCTTGCACCCTCAGGAACGGCTCTTTTGGCTGAAGCACGGGTTCTCAGCAGAGCTGTTCCTTCGAGTT